>NW_025953847.1:0-1053 GCF_022578515.1 Annulohypoxylon truncatum
AAAATTTATTAATTAATATAATTAATATTATTTATTATTATTAAAAAAATTAAAAGTTTTAATATTATAATTAATAATTATAATATTAAATAAAATTTAAATATTATTATAATTAATAAATATAATATTATATTATATAAAAAATTTAACGTTATTAAACTTAAAGTTATTAATATTTAAAATATTTTTTTTAAAATAATATTAAAATTATTTTTATATTTTTTAACGTTATATTATTAAAAATTACATTTAATTTTTTATTTCTTTTAAAAAAACATCGTATTTAAATTATATTTTTAATAAAAGTTTAATTAAAATATTAATTAAATTTAAAAAACTTATTAATATTATAAAACTTAAAAGTTTATAAGCTAAGAAATCTTTTTTTAATAAAAAACTTATCCTTTTTTAAGATATATAATAAAGCCATTATATGATAAACGATAAAAGTGGCGGCTACATAAAAGGCACGTGTGTTATATGCGAAAAATTAAATAAAATATTAAAATTAACGTTTAAGAATAATTTCTTTTTTTAAATTTTTAAGCTTTAATCTTAAATAATTATAAACTTATTATTTACTACCTGATTTTATTTATTTCATCCTTATAAATATAATTACGAAAATATAATTTTTTTTATTAAAAGCCGGGGAAATTAATAAAATATATATATATTTTAATTTAATTATATAATTATATATTTAAATTACGTTAATATAATAAATAATTTTTTTTTCGAAAATTTATAATTAATTTAAACTTAAAATAATTAATTATTATTTATAATATTATAAAATTTTTTTATTAAATTTAATATATTAAAATTAAATATAATAATTTAATTTTTTTAAAAATAATTATACGATTTCGTAATTATAAAAATATATTTTTTATTTTATATTATACCGAAATTATAAAACTTAAAAGTTTATAAATTAAGAAATTTTTTTATAATAAAAATTTCTTTTTAAAATATATAATAAAATTTTTATATAATAAATAATAAAAATAACGGTTATATAAAAAACACGTGTATTATATACGAAAAATT
>NW_025953847.1:1150-110926 GCF_022578515.1 Annulohypoxylon truncatum
ATTAAATAAATTAAATAAATTAAATAAATTAAATAAATTAAATAAATTAAATAAATTAAATAAATTAAATAAATTAAATAAATTAAATAAATTAAATAAATTAAAATTAAAAAAATTTATATTATATAACGTTTTTTTTATTAATTTTATTATTTAAATTATAATAATTTTTTTATAATATAATAATTAAATTATTATTAAATTTAAGTTTAATTTAAAATTAATTTATTTTAATTAATTTAAATTAAGTTTTAAAAAATTAATTATATTTAATTACGGGTAACGTGGTTTATTTAATTCGTGTTATTATATTTATAAAGCGAGCGTAACGTTTTTTAAAATTTAATTTAAAGCTTAATAATATAAAAACTTTAATTAAAATTATAAATTAAAATTATTTTTAAAATTTAAATATATATTATATTATAACCACGTATAATGTGTTTTAAAAAATATAATTTAAAATTAATAATAAATAATTTAAATTTTTTTAATTATTTAAAATATTATTTAAATTTAAGTTTAAAATATTTAAATTTTCGAAGGTTAAAAATTTAAAATTATAAAATTATAAAAATTATACCCGTTTATTTTAAAACGATAATATTATAATTAACGGTTATATAAATTTAAAATTAAATAATTTAATAAAATTTTAATAATTTTACGTTTAAAATTATTTATATATTTAATATTTTAAAAAGTTATTATATAAAAGTTTTATTAAAATTTATTTATTAAAGTTTATTTAATAAAATTAAAATTTAAATTAAAATTAATATTAACGTAATTAAAAATAAATTAATAATTAATATTAATATAAAAATAATTATTTATTTAAAAAATTATTTAAATTATAAATTTAATTAAATATTTATTAACACGTTTTTTAATTATTAAAAAAGTTTAAATATATCGTAATTTAAACGTATTAATTTTATTTATTATATTTTATATTAAAAATAAAATCCGTATATTTAAATTATAATATATTTAAATTTTCATAATAATTAAAACGCGTTAATTAAATTAATAAAAATTTATTTAAATTATTTAAACGTATATTTAAAATAAAAGTATAATTTTAAAAAAAACCATTAATAAATTTTAAATTAAAAATTAATTTTTAATATTTTTAATAATTTTTATAATATAATTAATTAAAAATAAATATAATTAAAAAAATATAATTAAAAACGAAACTTTAATTTAAACTTGTTAAGATAAAAATTAATATAATGTTAATATTTTAATTATTTTATTTCGCATTAAATAAAAGGATGTGGCTTATGGTTTAAATTTTTAGCCGGAACCTTCGTAAAGAACACCAGTTTTAACAGGTGAGCCCAAGCGGATTCATTAAAAGTGGAGCGGAGCACGGGTAGCTCAATTGCCCCGCGTTCGCAAAGCTTGACCGGACCGCTTTACTTTTGACTCATTCGCATTTTTGGCGGGGTATTAATTTTTTAGTCTCCGTCTCTTCACAATCCATTGACTTCAAATTCTATTCCATAGATTTCTGCCTTTCGCGCTAGCCACAGTTCGTCAAGATGAGTATTAACTTTCCGCAGGCAGAGGAAGAGATTGTGCGCTTCTGGCGTGAGGTTGATGCCTTTCAAACCCAACTCAGACTCACCGAAGGACGTCAGCGCTTCACCTTCTACGATGGTCCCCCGTTCGCGACTGGCCTCCCGCATTATGGCCATCTCCTTACCTCCACAATCAAGGACATCATACCTCGGTACTGGTCCATGAAGGGCTATCATGTTGTTCGACGGTTTGGTTGGGATACTCACGGTCTACCCATCGAATACGAGATCGACAAGACATTGGGTGTCTCTGGCCGTGATGCCGTCTTGAAGATGGGTATCGAGAAATACAATGCGGAATGTCGAGCAATCGTCATGAGATATGCGGCAGAGTGGCGACAGACAATTGAGCGTCTGGGTCGATGGATAGATTTCGACAACGGTGAGATTGGCAATTGTTCATTGCGTTGGTTTTGATGTTGGAATAGCATCGACTAATATCCTGAGATCAAGACTATAAATCCATGGATGTCAAGTTCATGGAATCTTGCTGGTGGGTCTTTAAGCAGCTTTTCGACAAGGACCAGGTCTACCGCGCCTACCAGATCATGCCCTTTTCGACCGCCCTCTGCACTCCCTTAAGCCATATGGAATCCAAGCAAAACGAGAAGACGACTCAAGATCCGGCACTCTTAGTAGCTTTCCCAGTTAAAGGCAGGGCTTCTTCCCTGATCATTTACACGACGACGCCCTGGACTCTGCCGTCTAACCTCCTCATTGCCGTCCACCCCGAGTTTGAGTATGTCGAGATTCTTGACGAGGCTTCAAGCAAGCAATATATCCTCTTAGAAAGTGGGCTTTCTATGCTCTACAAGGACAAGAAGAAGGCGAAGTACAAGATCTTGGGAAAGCTCAAGGGAAAGGAGATGATTGGCTGGAAATATGAGCCCTTGTTCCACTATTTTGCCGACCAGTTTGCCGACTGTTTCCAAGTCATAGGTGCCGACTATGTTGAAGCAGACGAAGGTACTGGCCTCGTACACCAAGCTCCCGCGTTTGGTCAGGAGGATTACGATGCAGCGGTCGCTGCTGGTTTCATACACCCCAAGCGCTTGCCCCCGTGCCCCGTGGATGATAAGGGTCTTTTTACTGCGGAGGTGACTGATTATGCTGGGCAACATGTTAAGACCGCGGACAAGGCGATCGTAAAGGATCTCAAGGAAACCGGCCGTCTCTTGCTTGCCACGCAAGTATCCCACGTGGACAAGTTCTGCTGGCGGTCCGATACACAACTCATCCGAAAGGCTGTTTCTTCTTGGTTTATCCGGGTTACTAACTCCATACCGGACATGCTCTCCAACCTCGAGTCGACTACCTGGGTCCCTTCCTTTGTAAAGGAGAAGCGGTTTGCAAACTGGGTCGCCAATGCACACGACTGGAATATTGCTCGAAATCGATATTGGGGCACACCACTTCCACTGTGGGTTAGCGAGGATTACGAGGAAGTTGTTTGCGTGGGAAGTATTGCCGAGCTTAAAGAATTGAGCGGTTATACCGGCACTCTAGACGATATTCATCGAGACAAGATCGACGGGATCACCATCCCCTCCAAAAAGGGGAAGGGACAACTTCGTCGCGTCGACGAAGTCTTCGATTGCTGGTTTGAATCTGGAAGCATGCCTTACGCGTCTAACCATTATCCCTTTGAAAATTCGGATGGCTTTCAAGATGGAAATTTCCCTGCGGATTTCATTGCCGAGGGACTTGACCAAACTCGTAAGCAGCGCCCTCACATCCTGGATCCTCTAGTTCTAGATGCGAGCCTAAGGTATAATTTTCTCTGACTGAATTTAGGTGGTTGGTTTTACACATTAAGCGTTCTAGGAAATAAGCTTTTCGGCGTTTCGCCGTTCAAGGCAGTTATCGTCAATGGCTTGGTGTTAGCTGAAGATGGCAAGAAGATGTCCAAAAGCCTGAAGAACTACCCTGATCCTAAAAACGTCATCGATCAGTATGGATCTGATGCACTCCGGCTTTATCTCATCAACTCCCCGGTTGTCCGCGGTGAACCTTTACGGTTCAAGGAGTCAGGAGTCAAGGAGATAATTGCCAAGGTACTTTTGCCCTTATGGAACAGTTATCGTTTCTTCTACGAGCAGACGGTCCTGTTCAAGAAGATGACTGGAGAGGATTTTGTTGCCCAGTTCCCGGAGACGACGAACGTCATGGATCGGTGGATTCTTGCAGACTGCCAGAGCATGCTGCAGTTCATCGACCAGGAGATGGCGGGTGAGTTCATAGCCCATCCGGTTTATATTCCCAGCTAACTTCATAGGTTACCGGCTATACACTGTCGTGCCTCGTCTACTTCAGGTTATTGATAACCTGACGAATTGGTATATTCGTTTCAATCGCAAGAGACTTAAGGGCGCTGCTGGTCTTGAAGTTAAGGATACTAAAGCGGCTCTGGACACGCTATGTCAAGTGTTATTTACGCTAGTACGGGCCTTAGCACCCTTCACCCCATTCATTACGGAGCATATCTACCGTCTTCTACGCCCATACCTCGGCGAAGCACTCTCGGGGTTCTCCGATACCAAGAGCGTGCATTTTCTCGCATTCCCGACCGCACAAGAATCGCTCTTCGACGAGGTAATCCAAAGGAAAGTCTCTGCCATGCAGAAGGTGATCCAGCTTGCAAGAACAGCTAGGGAGCGCAAGACCATTCCATTGAAGACGCCTCTGCTCACCCTGGTTGTCATTGCCGACGCGCAGCAGCTCAGCGATATCGAAGAACTACAGACGTACGTTAAAGAGGAACTCAACGTCAGGGACATAGTCCTAACGAATGACGAGGAGCGTTACGGCATTCACCTCGAGGCCCGAGTAGATTGGCCGATTTTAGGCAAGAAGTTGAAGCGAGATGCTCAAGTCGTCCGTAAAGCTTTACCGGACCTTACACAAGAACAGCTTAGACATTACTTGAAAGACAAGAGAATAACCATCCAGGGGATCGAGCTCGAGGGTAATGACCTTAGCATTGTGCGAGTCGTAGCTAAGGACAACCCGAACATCGTGAAGGATGAGGGGGTCCAGTACGAACCAGCCTTTTCAGACGACATGATCATCCTCTTGGATACAGCATCGCATCCGGAACTTATCGACGATGGAATCGCCCGTGATGTGATGACGCGTGTGCAGAAGATGCGCAAGACGGCCGGGCTAGTTCCAACCGATGACGTCCGTATGCAGTACAGCGTCGTTTCTAATCCCGATGACATACAATTCGAGACATTAGTATCCTCTCGAAAAACCCAGTTCGAGAATACCGTACGTGGTCCACTAGAACCCTTTTCGCCAACTGAAGGGGTAGCAGAAACCGTCATACTGCAGGAGGAACACGTCATCAGTAATCTGACGTTATCACTGAGGTTGTGTCGTGTTTGATGAGGCCATCTATCTACGCGACAGATTATAGAGTCCTAAGGCGCGACTACGTCAAACAAAAGCCAAGCGTGGTTGAAAAGCTAGTAGGCGAGTCGTTATGATACGTGCGAGTCCGGTTGCAACAAATTATGTTGCCAGGAAGGTCAACGTGTATGATCCCAGTCCTCGCGTTAGACGCCTCGCGGGTAGAGCGTCCTTGCCATCGTGCAGGTAGCTCATAGCTAGTTGAATTACTAGATTTCGAACAAATTCCTCCTGGCTGAGTTAGCTCTCCATTACTTCCTTATGTGCGCCAACGCTACGTGCTCAAGTATATTTGGAAAGTAGTTTCTGTACTGGAGTATATAATATTGGTTAGGGCCTAAGTGAGATTCTATCCGCAAAATGCCTACTGAGGCTTATAATTGGCTCCCCCTTGCCCTATTGTGATCTTCTTAGTGAATCCGCGAAGTCATCTGATCTTGACACTGTAAAAGCTGAATACCTCATTGTCTACTATGTCGATGTCCGCATCCTCATCACACATTTTGAAACTGTGTGTAAAGGCTAGATAAATACGTGGATAAACTTTTAGATAAATTCCAAAGAATTCTGATCTGTTCATTGTATGGATCATAGTGTACTCTCGGAAGCTATCAAATACTTGGGAGGTGACGAAGCTTGAAACGAATTATGTTTGAAAGTATTTGTCTTCAAATAGTAGTTTTTAACGCATAGCTAAATTGAATACTGAAACGTTATATGAACGCAAAGTTTTCTTTAAAGCTTCTATACATAGGTACGATTTGAGAGTACTAGCGATTCCAAGGCCTTGGAATTCCCACATGAATAAATACTTGAAGCAACGAGATAATCCAATTTCAGGTTCTCGCTTGAAGATGCCCGCAAGACATCTTATATGAGTGTACAGCATAGATTACGTACATATGCTAGCGAACAAGGATCATGAGCCTAAGG
The DNA here is from genome assembly GCF_022578515.1 of Annulohypoxylon truncatum. Lineage (NCBI taxonomy): Eukaryota > Fungi > Ascomycota > Sordariomycetes > Xylariales > Hypoxylaceae > Annulohypoxylon > Annulohypoxylon truncatum. The sequence continues at coordinate 7,084 of NW_025953847.1, forward strand.
CCTTGATTGGTAGGATCTTACCTGCACGCCCCTGAAGCTAAGTTGCACTAGCTCGTGCAACTGGAAATGGAAGGGGTACATCTGTAATTAGTGCACCTACTAATGTATGTACGTGTAGTCTTTAAGAGAATCTTATTAGCTACCTACCAGCAAGGGAAATGTTGAAGCGAGGAAGGGGAAAAAAAAAGGAGTAACAGGTTCCTGGATTTCTTGCATGGTGAAATGGATACTGAACAGATTTAACTACCAATCTTTCCTTTATTGTACGAAATTTGTCGAGATGCTAAATGCACTCATAACAACGATAATCAATCAGTTATTCTGGAAGGAGAAGACATCGATGAGAACCGTAATAAGAAAGAAAACATGAACCTTGAAGGGTTGGCTTAAAAGAGTAACGACCCAAAGCATAGGGCCACAGCGTCTAATTGCATTGACTCTATTCACATTACATTACGGACGCATATTACCTATCTTACAGCGGGATCATCAGTGCGACACCTCTTTTCGGCGAGAGTCCTAGCACAGGACGCCCCCGTTTCCGCTTTGCGATAGGGCTCTTGGGTTCCCGTGGTTCTTGCTGTTGCACTACCTAATTGGTGGAGGGTAGCAAGGGAAAAGGCATGATGCCACCACAGCCGTCGATACCAACATCACAACTCCAATCGCCTTCGCCATCACCACCACTACTTCCTGTTTCATCGCAACATTATCAACGCCAAAAACAGTTACAACAACAACAACAACATCAACATCATCATTATCAGCAGCAGCAGCAGCAGCCACCACCACCACAATCGTCACTACTAACATCGTCGAATTTATATAACACACCAAGTATATCAACCTCGAACATTATCAAAAGTAGTTTCAGCAGCAACAATTTTCATTATAATCGTGGTTGGAAGGGAATTGGGGGTGATATTGATGATGATATTGGCGGAGCTGGGAATGGAAAAGAAAATGGAACGTTAAATAATAGAAGAAAGATTTCAAGTGCTACGAGTGGAATTGGAATTGGAATTGGTACTTCTGATAGTGTCCGGCTGGCTGGATACGGCCCGAAAATCGAATCGACGGCTCAGGCAGGTACGACCGCGACTGCGGCCGCGTTAACTCAAAGCGCCGCTAGTCAAAGCCAATCTCGTCTCCATTTCCATCCGAATCGTTATCCACCAGCTGGAGACAAGCCCCATCAAAATCCAAATCTAAATCTAAATCCAAATCCAAATTCAAGTCCGAGTCCCAATTCCAATCTGGGTCTTCACTATCCCCTTACTTATCAAAACCCCATTTCTCCCAATCTCCCTCCGCCAAGAACATCGTCGCTCTTCCCGCCGCCTCGCAACGCCAACACGAAATTGATATCACCCGTCAATGCCCTCGATAATCCGTTGACCACCTCCCCAAGACACCACTTGCGCCGCAACTCGCGATCTAGTAGCGCTGGCGCCGCTAGCGACGGTTTTCGAAATCTCAATCGCTGGTCTGCATCCACTGCTTCTAGCCGGGCTTCTAATTCTAATCGCGATTATTTTCATCCTCATTTCCAGCATATCCAGCAACAACAGCGGCAACAAGAGCCGGAACAGGAGCCGGAACGACGCCAGGAACTGCAATCTCCTCCACCAAAGTTAACTAAGCGACGGCCCTCTAACGATACGAGTGCTTCACCGAGAAATCGCCGGCCTTCATCACCGCCCTTGTCTGCCTCTTCCGCCGCGCCGCCGAATCTCCCCCCTATAATCTCGCTTCCTCCCCTCGACACGGATCCCGAGTCTGCCATTCCTCCAGACTCCCCTTCGCGTTTGATGAGCCGCGCCAACCCCGCCGAGCCCCAGGATCGCTTCGGGGATGACCTCGACCGCCTGAATACAGCTGCTAGAGGAAATCCCACACTATTGCCACCAGCTTTCGTCACCCGCGACACTATGCCGGACAGGAATCGTAATGCGAGGAGTCGCTCTTCCGCGGCGAGAGGCAGTGCCGAGTCGACCCGGGCAAGAGACCGCGCTAATAAACCGTCGCAGAAAGCTATGCTGTCTAAAGCTTTGGCGAAAGCGAACGCCGCGGTTCAGCTGGATAATGCTCAAAATTACGTCGCTGCCAGGGAATCTTACTCAGAGGCCTGCGACCTATTACAACAAGTCCTCTCTAGGACAAGTGGCGAGGAGGACAGGAGAAAGTTGGAAGCTATTGTAAGTTAATCAGTAATATTGGGTGGATAGTCATGTCCACGGGTCTAACGCCTTTTTTATTGTAGCGACTCACATACACAAGCCGAATAGACGAGCTGGATGGGTTAGTGCCTGCATACGCGCAAAATGACAAAGCTCTGCCGGCGAGACCGGAGAGCGTCGATGAATACCATGGAGTCCAGATCGAATTGGCCGGCGGCGAAGGAAGTGCGGAAATAACAGCGGCTGGGAGAGTAGGGAGGGACTCGCCAAATTCTGGCCAAGACCAGCGGCTACTCCAGTCGTCCTTTTCGAGACCACAGATGCGCCGGAATTTCGAAGGTCCTTCTCTCAGCCTGCCTCATCCACAGGATGCCGGCTTTGTGCCTGCTCCATTATCACCCCGACGACCACTCTCCCCGGCGAAACCACCTACTCCTCCCGAGCCCGTTGTGCGGCAGGACTTCTCCTGGCCATCTGAGCGGTCGGCTGTAGAAAATGGCGCGAAGAGCCATAGGCGCAACCTTAGTCACGAATCGGCATCATGGCTGGATCCGATCGATGAGTCCGGCGGCTCGGCTTCATCCTCGGTACATTCGAGGAACTCTTCGATTGGAGTTAGGAGGAAACATATCCGCCACACTAGCGGCAACACGGAGGCCGAGTTCGACGCCGCCTTAGATGCTGCGGTTGAAGCCGCATACGACGACGGCTATGAACCTATGGACTCCTACGAGACCGCCTATGACGACGATAACCTCGACAGCAGCGATGATGTGGTGGTCAACGCGATGCGCAAAGTAGAGATTGCCAAGGAAAGGGTCCGCCAAACCGAGCGTGAGGCGGCAGTAGAGCTAGCACGGGAACGAGAACGTCAGAGGCAGATGTCGATAGATCAGAAAACCCAGACGTTTGGTGGGGACTTCTTCGACGCCAACGATTCAGATGAGGAGGAAGAGCGTATCTTGGACGAGATGGCTCGGAGATCCGTGATGGAAGATTTCACCTTCAACCAGCGGTCCCAGCAATCACAATCTAAAATTCCTAGGGAGTCCGACTCTAGCGGCATAACCTCGCGGACCTGGCATAGTTCGGTTGGCTCAAATCCCCCAACAGCCACGACGGTATTGTCGACGGTCACTGAGATGCCGCCGCCAGGATTCCCCCCCAAGACATCACCGCCGTCCCTACCTTCACCACCATCTCAGCAGGTTTCTCCCACATCCGGGGTGCGCAATCGTCGCCTCTCCGGTCAGAACCATAAGCAGCTCAAGATCGAGACCTCCAAGCTCGGGCAGCCACCAAACGTACTCGCGCCATCCATCGCCACCTCGGTGCTGCAAGCAAAGACCTCCGGAGGTTATATCGCTCAACAGAGGCAAGCACTGTCGGCGACATCAACACGACCAGGCCCTTTTTCCATGCGTGCGCCATCGTCACCCGTCAGAGGTATTAGCCCAGCAGATGCCCTGGCTCCTCCGAGTCCGCCAACTATCCAGGCGGGAGCTCAAGAATCTGATGAGCTCCGAACCGACTCACCAACTTCTTCGCGACCTGGCATACGCAAGAATTTCTCGTCTTCTAGTTTAAAGTCCCTAAAAACCCGCCAGTTTTCTGTCTCACACCTTGATGATTCTGACCTTTCGCCCAACACTCCTTTGAGCCACCAAATTTCAAACACTTCTATGTCTCGCCAGCCCACAATTCCTGCACTCCCTACGCCACTTGCCGCCGCTTTTCATGAGAGGATGACTGGTGGTATTGGTGGTTTGCACCTATTCGACTCTGATTTTCATTCCCCTACTACCCATTCGCCGAATCAGCTCTACCACCATCACCATCTCCACCATAGTCCGGATGTTCCAATACCCCTCGAACCGTGTCCGTCCGATGCCATGCTTCGGCCTTTCTGGCTGATGCGTGCTCTTTACCAGACTCTGGCTCACCCACGTGGAGGATATATCAGCAACCGACTTTTCATTCCTCGGGATGCCTGGAAAGTTAAGGGCGTAAAACTACGTGCCCTCGAGGATAAGATTTCGCAGTGCGATCTTTTAACCGCAGCGCTTCTCAAGCTAGCGAGGGTGGACAGCAACGATGCGGATGCGGTCCTGGAGGAAATGCAAAGCTTTGAAAATATTCTAGAGATGGTCCAAGTAACGCTCGCGCGAAAGCTTGGTCACGAGGTTGGCACTCAGGGTATGAGTGCCTTCCGTGATGAGAGAGACGCAGAGGCTGCGCCGCCAGTCCCACGAAGTGCTAGTGTCAGCGGAAAAGGAGGCGCGTTTAGTTGGCGAAGACTAAGGAACAAGGGCTCTGCGGCCAACATGACGAGCGCATACGGGGCGAAGAGCAATAGCGGCGGAAGCGGCGGCCCCGGCGTGAACGAGAGGGATATCATTGGCTCAGTGAGTTCCATTCCGAGTCTACCGATGAGCGCCCACCCAAGCAGCAAGCCCGCGAAGAGGGATGTCACGTCGGTTAACTTTGATGGACCGTATGGGAACTATATGGCGAGCCTTGCGCGATTGTTCGATGCTGCGCAAACGGTCGGTAAGTGTCCTAGATGGCCTCTCAATCTCGTCACGGAATAAGTCCTAATTGTTGTAGATCAAATTGCACGCCAAGTCGACGACCCTGGCCTGCGCCACGCTGATAAAACCCAGGTTGGGCTTGAGTTGTGCACTAGGCACGCGGCCGAGTTCTTTGGCTTTTATATTTGCCGCTTTGTGTTAGCTGACTTGGCAATGCTGCTCGATAAATTTGTCAAGAGAGGTAGCGAATGGGTACTTAATTAAGGATAAACTGAACGAGAATTACCACCGCCTTACCTTCACCCTAGGCGAGTCTGGTGTTTTCTGTCGAGAAATTCACGGTTGAACGCGCGACGAAGAAACGACGATGGACAGGGCAACTTTTCGGAGTTGCGTGATGGCAAAAAGAAGAAGAGAAGCCTTGTAGGAAGCTCTAAGCGACAGTTATCGTCACCCGGAGAGGAAAATCTTGGCGATTTAACTGTGTGGTGCTAGCGGAGACTTACGAGGAGAACAACTACAGCTGTCTAAATCTACAAAATGGACAGGCGGGGAGTGGCTCGTTCAGGGGACAAGACTATGTCCCCAACTTTCATTTGTATATTTCATGGCGCCGGAATATATCCCACCTCGTCTCATGACATGATACAAGATACCATGGGTCATTTACCATTTGATAGTCGCTAATTGACCCAGCACGCGATACCCACCAGTCTATTTTTCTCCTTTTTCTCTCTTTTTCTGTTCGAGACATTGGAAGCGCCTGCTAAGATTCGAAGCCATATATAGACGAAGAAAACTCGTATAGAATTGAAGTTTACAAGCAATTTATATTATTTGCATGTGGAGCACAAGCGTTCATATATCAGGATATCTTATAGAAAGAAAAACCTATCGAGGGAATTGATTATTACTATCATCAAGCAGCAGCAACTTCTGTGATGGTCCTGTAGAACTGAGCCGGGTCGTGGGCAAATCTACCTAGGAATAACCCATCCACACCGTCTTTGAGCTTCTCGAATAGTCCAGGACCAGCACTGCCGCCGTACAAGATTCTCGTAGTTCCCTTCCGCTGCCGCACACACTCGAGTGCCCTGATCTCGCGAGTCACGGCGACTACATGCTGAGCATCGGCCGGCTCGGCAGCACCTATAGCCCAGACGGGCTCATAGGCTAGGACAACCTCGGCCTCGTCGGGCAGACTTGCTAGAACTGCTTCAACTTGCTGCTTACACTCGTCGACAGCTACTATCGTGGTTTCCTCGCCTTCCCCTTTCGTTCGTTCGCCAATACAGACCAGCGGGATCATGCCGTGCCGAGCAGCCGCGGCAGCCTTCCTCGCCGTGTCGAGGTCCGTCTCCCGGAAGATACGCCTGCGCTCGGCGTGGCCGAGCTCGACGATGCGGCAGCCAACCTCGGCGAGGACGGCGGGTGAGACTTCGCCCGTGTAAGCGCCGGCGTCCTCGTAAAAGGCATCCTGGGCGCCGGTGAGAATCCCGGTGCCTTCTAATTGTGAGACGACCGACGTTAGCGTGACGTGATCCGGGATGACGAAGACGTCAACTTGGTCTAGGAGACCCGGCGAAGGTGACGATGAAGAAATGATTTGTAAGAGCTCGTGGACGTATTGCTTGGTCCGCGCCGCAGAGAAGTACATTTTGGTGGAGACGCCGACGATACGACGTCGAGGGGGCGAAGGATGTGAAGTCATGGCTGGTGCGGAGGTGAATCGGGAACCCCTTTTGGGAAGTAAGGGGGTAGTGATATGTATGTAATATGTTGGGGCTGGATGATTAGGACTAAATATCCCAATAAATATAAATATAAATACCTAGACGTAGATATAGACGTGAGTAAAAAGTGGGATAGCTTAAGAAGATGCGGAAACCCGAGATTTGTCTATAGCGTCATGCAGTTAATCATGTCATTCGACATCGTTGATGAGATTAGCGAGCTCGCTTCAACGTATGTACGTAGTTGTATGTATGTGTAGTATTAATAAATGTCTTGCGTGGAAGCCACCTAACCAAGGATGTGGATATCAGGGGTATGCAAATAATTTCATAGTAAGATTTATACTAAGAGCATATGAATGTCTATATGCGACTTATGCATGTTATTACCCCTTATCAAATCCTCAATTGAGAATAGTGTCATCGGTGGGTAGCACCTGGACAATTCTTTTTCAGAGGTGACTTGAGCAGGCGCTATCCGCTAGGTATCTACTAGTGTTCTACCTAGGTACGGGCTGCCAAGATAGTAATCTTCTAACGTTGAACTTTTTTAACTTCAATCTTCATCTTTCCCTCTTTTGCGCGGGTTTGCATCTTCCAACGCTGCCTATTGTCGCTTCAATCCAAATAATAATCATTCCTATAAGGCTTTTTCGAGATGAGTGATAGCCTCTACTTTAGCCGCGCTCGCGCTCTTTTCGTCAAAGACGTATCCGAGCCATTCCTTTGCTAGTCTGCGTGCGAGTTCTAAGCCGATTACTCTCTCACCCATACAGAGGACTTGGGCGTTGTTACTCAAGACCGCCCGCTCTACCGAGAAGCTGTCGTGAGCTGTAACTGCTCGGACACCTTTGATCTTGTTGGCCGAGATGGCGACCCCAAGGCCGGTTCCGCAGATGAGCAACGCTCTGTCGACTTTGCCGTCGGCAACTAGCTGTGCCGCCGCCGCAGCTCGGTGCGGATATGCCGTTTTATCATCTGCCGAGAGACTACCAACGTCTACTACGGATTCGACTCGAGGGTCTTTCTCGAAGTCCTCCTTGATTTTGGCTTTGTAATTCACGCCCGCATCCTGTTCATGATTGCGATTAGTATCATTGGCGAGACTCCATGAATAGTACACGGAGATAGAGATTAACGACAGGAAGAAGACGGGGTAAACTTACATCGGAACCTAGGGCTATCTTCCACTTGGGCTCGGCCATTATATGACTGAATAATTGACTGACTTGAGTATCAGGTAGTGGGGCGAGTTGTGATGAGAAAAAGAAAGTCTCAACACTGGACTCTGGATTCTGGACTCTAGACTCCTGTGGTGTGGCGTAGTTTCAGGCTCTGGTAACTCGGCAATCCTTAAAGAGTGAAAGGAGATTATCAGAACCGACTATTCGACGTTGCCGGTTCTTATTGCTAGGTACATTGGGCTCAGGATGCCTCCTCGCCTTTCAAAACTTGAGCTAACAAGCCCGTTTGTTTGTCTGAAGTGGGGGGGATATACTCCTATGCTATATCCTCTCGGATTACCGGATTAGGCAAGCCGATGGCAAATATCTGAATTTACCCCTATGGTTCGCATTCTTCTCCCGGCATCGCTATTCGTAATACACCTTTCACCCCTCCTTCGGTAATCATGCGGACCATGATTCTGTCAACTGTACCGCTAAACCTCAATAGCACCGTGGGGAAATGGGCCTGGAAGCCTAAATAGAATGACCATTTACGAGCTTACGGGCCTCGGTGCCAAGTAATTTCAGCCATAGAGCGTATACACCGACCTTACCGGTATATCAATGCGAGTCTCGTGAACTGAAGAGATACGTTGTCGGGGCCAAAGAGTCCCAAAAGGTCATTGGTGTTGCCTCTTACGGCAACCCCTTAGTTTCCGTAAACTTGATCTTTCACGTAATGGAACCAGAGCTATCTAGGGCGCCTTTTGATAACCTGCCTTTGTTCTCCGTGATAGAAAGCCCCAGCTCTTCTCCAAAAGTTTTACCATAGAAATTGTACAACAAAGCCCCCCTCAGTCCTCTCGAATCCCTCCACTCCTGCGTCATAGCATCCCAAGACCTCGGAAATGTCGAAACGCCACCTCTTCCAGTCTTCGGACGGGCTCGTTACCAAGGCGATTAGAGGCATCATCTCTTACAATCCTTTACTCAGTCTGGACGAGGCCAACCGAGTGGTATTCGATACAGCTTATAACAAGTCCAACGTGTCGATAATCAGCGGAGGAGGTTCTGGTCATGAACCTGCCTGGTGCGGATATGTCGGCGAAAATTTGCTTGCCGCCTCGGTGGCTGGCGACGTCTTTGCTTCTCCCAGCACAAAGCAGATAGTTTCTGCCATCGACAGAGTACCTTCGGATAAAGGAACCATCCTAGTTGTCACCAACTATACCGGCGACTGTCTGCACTTTGGGTTGGCCAACGAGAAAGCCATCGCGAAGGGTCACAAGTGCAGGATGATCATCTGTGGAGACGACGTGTCCGTCGGGAGAAAAGGCAGCCTGGTCGGCCGCCGCGGTCTAGCTGGAGAACTCGGGGTCCTCAAGATTCTGGGAGGTGCTGCAGGCGCCGGTGGCTCTCTTGATCAGGTGTATGACCTTGGCGTCGCATTCTCACAGCAGATCGTCTCCATTGCAGCCACGCTCGATCACTGTCATGTCCCGGGCCGGACAGAACATGCTACTCTAGGAAGCGATGAGGTGGAAATCGGGACTGGCCCTCACAACGAGCCTGGTTACAAGAAGTTGTCTCCCGTGCCGTCGGTACAGGACCTCGTCAAGCAGTTGTTAACTTACCTCCTGGATGAGACGGACCCCGAACGGGGTTATGTGAAATTCAAGGCCGGTGATGAGGCCATACTCCTTGTCAGCAATTTTGGAGGCGTGTCGCATCTTGAAATGGGTGCGTTGGTGGACGAGCTCCTCGAGCAGCTAGCGGCGCAGTGGAAGCTCGAACCGGTGCGTATAAGTAACGGGTTCCTAGAAACATCTCTTAACGCGCCGGCATTTTCGGTATCGATCGTCAACGCAACAGCTGCGGCTGCGAACTGCTCATATTCGGTCGAGGAGATCAAGTCCTTCTTCGACGCCAGGACCAACACTTGTTGGGAATCTCTCACGGGCTCTCAATCTGTACGACGCCCTCGACAGGAGCAATTCGTACAACCACCTCCGGAACCTAAAAAGGTGATCGAGGAAGCCAAGGATCTCAAAATTGATCCCGTTTCCCTAGAAAAGATGCTGCGTGGCGCGTGCGAACAGCTAATTGCCGCGGAGCCTGACTTGACCAAGTGGGACACGATCATGGGCGACGGAGATTGTGGCGAGACGCTTAAGACGGGCGCCAGCTGTCTTATCGCCGCGTTGGACTCGAAGAAACTCGCCGTTCAAGGTTCCATAATCGCTGTCCTTCAAGAGCTCGAGGAAATTGTCGAGGGCAAGATGGGAGGCACGCTAGGTGGCATCCTGGGCATCTTCTTCGTCTCGATGCGTAACGCTCTCGAAGAGAACATTGCGATTGCCAAAAGCGAGGGGCTTCCCAAACTATGGGCTAAGGCCGTCCAGAAAGCCTTGGACAATTTAACAAGATACACACCAGCTAAGGTTGGTGACCGGACCGTGATGGACACGTTGATCCCATTCGCAGAGGGCCTTCGTTCGGGAGAGTTTGCGGATGGTCTCGAAGCAGCAATCAAAGGAGCTGAACTTACAAAGACGTTGAAGCCGAGACTCGGCAGGGCCACTTACATTGGTGCTGATAGCAGCAAGGCTTTACCTCCTGACCCCGGTGCTTGGGGCGCCATGGTGGCTATAAAAGGCTTGCAGTCAGGTATATAATTATTCATGTGCTAGGTATGAGTTTCCGTATATATTAGTAGTCATCGGTATGAAAAAGTGGCTAGCGGGCATCGTGAATCTGGGATGTTTGTATCTTTGTACATAATCTAGTTCAAATGGCGATGGAAGCACATGTTATCGAGACATATATGTACTTGAGCAAACTGATGAAGTACGCACGTGGAGAGGTTGGGACGGCGGTCAGCTTCTGTTTATGGATCGGACTACCCCCTTTTTAGATAGTACTGTAAGACTCGCTTATTTCTTTTAAACGGGAGACATCCCACAACATCCCTTACCTCCTTACCTCCTTACCTCCTTACCTCCCTTACGCCTTACCAGCGCTACCGAGCCAACGCATATACTGCTCTATAGCGGCCTGCATCCTGTCCGTACCCGCCTCGATGACGCTCGTGAGAGGCTTGCCGCGCATCTCTTCCTGCACGGCGGCATAATGCTTGTTCATACCCTTGTTGATGTTGACTTTGGAGACGCCAGCTTCTATACAATTTTTGAAGATTTCTTCGGTGAAGGGGTCGGCGCCGTGTAAGACAAGGCGCACTCTGTCGCCAACCGCCTTATTGATTGATTGCAAACGACCATACTCTAACTGTATGCCTCGCGGCCCGTATTCTCCATGCACGTTGCCAAAGGCCGGCGCTAGCATCTCAATACCGGTCGCGACGAATTCCTCGGCTTGTTCTGGCGTGGTGAGGATCGCTTCTAGGTCGGCAGTCTCAGCTACGCCATCTTCGCCACCTTCGATCCGGCCCGGCTCGGCCTCCGTGGCGATCCCCCGCTCGTGGCAGTACGCGACCAGCTCACGGGTGAGTGCCAAGTTTTCTTCCTTTTCGTAATGGCTCATATCGCACATTATGCTATCGAATGCGCCTTCGATATCTGCGGCGCGACGAACGAGTTCTGGCGTCTGGGCGTGATCTAGATGTAAACTGACGGGGACTTTGGCCGTGTGCGCCGCATCGGCAGCCGCGCGCACGAGAGATGCGCCGGCGTATTCTATGGCCCAGGGGAAGAGTAGGACCATGGCCGGAGACTTGGCCGCCTCTGCCGCGCGAACTGTAGCGATTATCGATTCGATGTTATAGCAACACATGCCCGGCACAGCATAGCCGCCCTCGCGCGCCTTATTTAAGATCGCCATCGAGCGATTCTCGGATAGATCCGGTCGAGACATTTTGGAATATCGCAAGTGGTCCTTTGCTCAAGCACCTTACTACGTAACTCCCGGACGACAACGTAGAGAATAATAGAGAGATGGCTAGCAGTCGATGATTGAGCGAACAGTAGGTTAATAAGTGCATGAGTTGAAATGATATTATACTCGACTACTACATGCACTCTGCCCTTTCTCTATGTATCCAAGTAGCTGGATCCCAACGAAGGCGGATGACAGGAAAGAATACACCTTACCCGTTACCATCTAGGAATCGTTTATACCAATAGTGGAGAAGAACGTGGGGTAGCTCTCTTTTTGGCTCATTATTACTGGTGATGCATACCTACCGAGGACAATGATCCAGGGGATAATGGAGACTATGGAGACAACATAGATGGTCGGTATGACTATCAACCGAGCGATCTCGGTTTATCTACCGACGCAAGGTGTGTCATAGCAAGTAAAAATGCCTGAAGTGACTCTCCCCGCCCCCATGTCCGGCAAAGTGGACATACAGCGAGTGGACTGACTTCAGCCGCTGCGGACAGTTATGGTTACTTACTCGCTCTTCTTGAATTACCGGTTGGGTGGAAGACGGCAGACTCTAAAAAAAGAAAAGGAAAGAAAAGTAAAAAATATCATCATTTTAAGGGGTAACCTAACTTGACCATTCTGAATCAACATCGTGGACGAACTCCTAATACTAAGCGTCTTTCCTAAACGGCCCTAAACAGAGACCACCTCAAACCACAACAAGAGGTCAACATAAACTTGGAAATAAAAACTGGTCTTTGGTCAAGATGGCGGAAACAAAGCCAGAAATATCATTCATCGGCCTAGGAGCTATGGGCTTCGGTATGGCCACAAATCTGGTGAAGCGCGGGTACAAAGTCACTGGATTTGATGTGTGGAAACCGACGTTAGAGAGGTTTCAGGCGGCGGGAGGCAACATTGCGACGACGCCGGTGGAAGCCGTGAGAGGCAAGGACTATTGCGTATGCATGGTGGCAACAGCTCAACAGGCTCAGGCTGTCCTTATCGACGGCGAGAATCCGGCGCTCCCGGCATTACCCAAAGGGGCTGCGCTGTTGCTTTGCTCGACTGTGCCGTGCGCTTACGTCCAGGGTTTAGGCCGGCAACTCTCCGAGCTGGGACGGGGCGATATCAGACTGATCGACTCTCCGGTCTCGGGAGGCGCTGCGAGAGCGGCCGACGGCACGTTATCCATCATGGCTGGGGGCTCGGATGACGCTTTTGAGAAAGGCCGCTTTCTCTTGCAGGAGATGTCTGACCCTAACAAGCTGTACATTGTCAATGGCGGCGTTGGCGCCGGGAGCAACATGAAAATGTGTCACCAGGTTCTCGCTGCCAACCATATCCTTGCCGCGAGCGAAGGCTTGGGCTTCGCCACTCACCTTGGCCTTGACCCTCACTTGGCGAGCCGGGAGGTTCTGAAGTCGGATGCGTGGGCGTGGATGTTGGAGAACAGGCTCCCGAGAATGCTCGATCCCGAGTTTAAGCCTGTTGCCAGCGCCTTGACTATCATTCTGAAAGACACGAGTATCATTACCTCCGAGGCGAGGCGTTCCGGGTTTCCTACTCCCATGTCGAGTACCGCGGAGCAAGTGTTCTTTTCTGGTCTCGGCCGCGGATATGGGCCCGACGACGACAGTAGCCTAATCAGACTGTACACGGAGGGGAAAGGAAAGGTAGGCCCGGTCAAGGGGTTCGCTGAAACTGACGAGGCAAAGTTAAAGCTTGTCAAAGCTTTGTTTAAAGGCATCTACCTCTGCTCTGCCGCAGAAACTATTGCTTTCGCGGACCGATGCAACTTAGATCTGGACCAGGTGTTTGAGCTTTGCACGAGTGCGGCTGGAGGAAGCACGATATTCCAGGTAGTCGGCCCAGACATTATCAGACTACGCCGCGGACAACCACTACCGACGGACGACGGTGAAGGCTTCAAGGAAATCGCACAACAGCTGCAAGAGGCCGTTGAAGAAGCCCAAAGACTGAAGGCGCCTGTATATCTTGGTAGCCAAGCACTCACCTTGACACAACTTGCAACACAATCTGCCTCGGACGCAACCGGTCCTGTCTCGAGAGCTACTATTGCAAAACTATGGGGTTTATAAAAGTACGCACATATAAAATGTATTTAGCTGGAGTGTGGCAGGATAAATCTGCGTCGAGGCACAAACTCTCGGAATGCCAAATATTTGTGCAATGAAAGAAGGGGGGCCAGGGGCTCAGGGGTCACTTACAGCCACACAAACGCAATCTATCAAGAATCAAGATAGATATAACCATCATACAACCACTGGACTTCAATTATTATTTTCAGGGACCTAAAGAATGGGCACACCTAGGAAAATCATGTGAATACATCCGATTATTACCGACTAGATGACCTATTATATTAGTTGACCCTTAACTTTGAACGAGCGCCCACTGGAATAGAAATTGAGATACCAATGAATACCCCCTGGAATACCATCCCATCTTATCCAGATATTCAGTAGCCGCTCTGTTCTTGTCTGTGATCCTCTCTCGCAGCCTCGCCTGCGTCTTTGATAGCTTGTTCATCTCCTCTAAGCTTTGCAAAGTACTCCTTAATATCCTCTGCGCCGATAGCTTTGCCGCTCTCAGCAAATTGCTGGAAGAAAGGCTTGAGACGTTCTTTGAGATGATTGTACGCCATCACACCCTCTATCGCACGCACGCGATCCACGTTTCTCAGCGCAGATTCGCCACGGTCATACAACGAGCCGCTACCATGGGTCGAGCCGCCCTCGGATCCAGGTTCTGAAAGGGGAGGTTCATACGCTTCCTCCTCCTCCAAGAGTTGTGGGTGGAGTTTGAGGTCCGGAAAACACGAGGCGCATCGACAGAAGCGGTCGCGAAAGTCGGAAGTAGCAAATAGTGAAAATTTACCGGCTGGTGCTGGGGGTAAGGATACTAGCTTGCATTCCTCAGTAGGTCCGATTTGCTCTTTCTTCTTCTCGTCTTCTTCCTTGACCTGAGAGGTGGCGCCGTTTGTTTCAGGAACGGGTGGAACAATCTCAACCTCAGTAGTCGCCTCGGACTCATTCTTAATGCGCTTGCTACGTTCGCTACTCTCGCTTGACTCGTCATCATCTAATTTACGTTTCTTAGGCGCCGTCACCTCTCCCTCCTTTTGGAAGAATACAGCTGGCAGAAATCCAGGTGTGCCGGCGTATCTCTTAATCCACGGATGGGCCTCAACGCACTTATAGCAGAGGAAATGGTCGAACGCCTCCTCAGCAGGAAATCCTTCTGGTAGAGGCGCATCATCATCATCGTCGTCATCATCATTACCATCCTCGTCACCTCCTTGATTGCCATTGACTTGCCCGTTTGCGCCATCTTGTGGCGTCGTGTCTTCGGAGATAGTGGGTAATGTGCCATTGCCGTTGGTATCGCCGTTGACACGTTTATTCGAGGCACGCTCTGCCTGCTTCTCATACCATCTGGGTCCTAGGCCGACGAGACAACCAGGATGATACCAATCTTCGCCACAGCCGCCGGTTTCGTGTGTGCCAAGACCTAAGCACTGGAACATGGTACCCTTCTGTTCATGAGGCTTGTAATCGATGGAACATGAGCAAAATCGGTTGCGGAAGTTCTGGTTATACTTGTTATTGGGATCAGGCTGCTCGGAGTGCACGCCACCTTTCGTGTTAGTTTCCGGGTTTAATCGAAGACTGCATTTCTGTTCGGGACTGAATCGCGTCGTTCCACAGTCGCAGGTGAAATTGCGTTTCTGGAAGATCTCGACTAATTCGTGTTCTCCATGGCATTGAACGGAACATGAATAACACACCCCAGCAGGATTGTAAGGATCGGAAGCATTCGCGGGGGGCGGATTGCAAGTTAAACAGGCGAAAACATTTTGTCGCAACGATCCAAGTGGCTTGGTGCAGTTTTCGATGCTCTGATTAATCGCCTGTTAGCAGATTGTCAGAGTTATATAACTGAGCACACCTACGTATGGAAGGGCTTCGCGGGCATCGGCTTCTAGCTGCAGCTGATCTCTAATAAAGTCGGCGGCAGTCTGGGAGTTGTCGGACTGTTGCGACAAGCTCTGAGTTCGAGGTCGCGACGCGATGCCAGCATCGGCCGTCTCGTGAGAGATATTTGGGTCTGACGACGGATCCATCGTCTTTCAATGAACGAGATGAATGGAGAGAAGATGGCAATGGTCAAGATTGGTTGAAATAATGTTCCACCCGGAAGTTGAAAATGTTCAATGGATGTGTGACAAGAGCGCGGCGCGATGGGATTAGAATAAGAATAATATGATGTCACAGTGGATATTTTCTTAGGGAAACGCCAATTCGCACTTTATATGTATCTAGGTACTGATTTGTTAAGAGCACTCCAGTGAGCAGGTACCCGCAGGCTTAGAAGTGGTAACCGGATAAACTCAAGCAAATGCTTCATGTACCTCGTAGCTGGTAGGTACTTCCTGCCCCATGATCATCTGCTAGCATCCCAAAAAGGTCTAGTGCCACTTTACGCGACATGGACGCGTCGATACGCGTTAAATGGCAGCTTTTATCAATTTGTTCAATTGGTTTCGTGTCGCGCGCAATCCACTCTCCACAACTGCCCAGCATCCACAGATGGGTCCCGGTCCCCTTTCCAGGTTTTGTCCCCATTCATATCCCACTATCTCTTCGACCCTCTCTATTACCAGCTACGTACATAATCACCTCAAGGAAAGTAAAAGTGAAAACATTTCACAATGAGGTAAGTTCATATCAAATGCGCACCCTGAAAAGTTTCTAAAAGTTTCTAACCCGTCTCCTCAAGTTCTCCTCTGCGTATGAACATGGACTCCGCTAATCGCGGTGCCGCCCCTCGTTCGAGCCGCAAACGCTCGCGCACTGGTGGCGGTGATGCCTCTTCTTCCGTCGCCGCCTCAAGCCCTATGCCTTCATCTCCACCTGCATTCAACATTGCCCACGGCGGCGACGACGATGACGATATCGAGGAAGAAGCTGAGGTCCAAGACGACCTGGAGGATCTTGATGAGATGGCTGAAGACGACGTGGATCTTTTTCGCGAAGGTTTCGAACGAGACTACAGAGAAAAAGATGACAATGATGTCTACGAGGGGATCGACATTGACGACGAAGGAGAGTTTGACGATATCAACCTTGGCGATAGAAGACGGTTAGAAGCCCAGCTAAACCGCCGAGACCGGGAAGTAGCTCGTAGACGGCGGATGCCCCAAGCCTTCCTCCAAGACGAGGACGAGGATGGGGATGTTGACCTAACCGCCCAACCCCGTCGCCGTCGTCACCACTACGACGAGGACCCAGACGATGAGATGGACCAGGATATCATGGACGAGGAACTTTCACTTGAAGCCCTACAAGACGTCAAAGCTGCGAGCTTGACCGAATGGGTATCCCAACCATCCGTGCAACGTACTATCAAGCGAGAATTCAAGGCCTTTTTGACCGAGTATACCGATGAGAGTGGTTCTTCGGTATATGGCAACCGTATCCGAACCCTCGGTGAGATCAACGCCGAATCGTTGGAGGTGTCTTATGACCATTTATCCTCATCCAAGGCTATTCTTGCCTACTTCCTTGCGAACGCACCCGCTGAGATGCTCAAGCTCTTCGACGATGTGGCCATGGAAGTTGTCCTTCTTCATTACCCCGACTACGAACGCATCCATCCCGACATTCACGTTCGTATTTTTGATCTTCCCGTCCACTACACCCTTCGCCAGCTAAGACAGTCGCATCTCAATTGTCTGGTTCGAGTAAGCGGTGTTGTTACTCGAAGAACAGGCGTCTTCCCTCAACTGAAATACGTCAAATTCGATTGTACTAAATGCGGAGTTACCCTAGGCCCTTTCCAGCAGGAATCTAACGTCGAGGTCAAGCTCTCCTTCTGCCAAAACTGCCAGTCTCGCGGCCCTTTTACCTTGAACTCGGAGAAGACGGTCTACCGAAATTACCAGAAACTGACGCTCCAGGAGTCACCAGGGACCGTCCCCGCCGGTCGTCTACCTAGACACCGAGAGGTTATCCTCCTGTGGGATCTGATTGACAAAGCGAAGCCTGGCGAGGAGATTGAGGTCACCGGCATCTACAGAAACAACTACGATGCTCAGCTGAACAACCGTAATGGCTTTCCCGTCTTTGCTACCATTTTGGAGGCAAACAACGTCATCAAGGCTCATGATCAGCTTGCCGGATTCAGGCTCACCGAAGAAGACGAGCACGAGATCCGTAAACTTTCCCGTGATGCCCAGGTTATCGATAAAATTATCAATTCGATAGCACCTAGCATCTACGGACACACCGATATCAAGACTGCTATTGCTCTATCTCTTTTCGGCGGTGTGGCGAAGACGACCAAGGGCGAGCATCACGTACGAGGAGATATCAATGTATTGCTGCTCGGTGATCCAGGTACGGCCAAGTCGCAGGTGCTCAAGTATGTCGAGAAAACTGCGCACCGCGCTGTTTTCGCTACTGGTCAGGGAGCTTCTGCTGTTGGTCTCACGGCTAGTGTCCGTCGAGACCCCTTGACTAGCGAGTGGACTCTAGAAGGAGGCGCTCTGGTGCTCGCCGACAAAGGCACGTGCCTCATCGATGAGTTCGACAAGATGAATGATCAGGATCGAACTTCCATACACGAAGCCATGGAACAGCAAACAATCTCTATCTCAAAGGCTGGTATCGTTACCACCCTCCAGGCTCGATGTGGTATCATCGCAGCGGCCAACCCTATAGGTGGTCGTTACAACTCTACCATACCCTTCTCGTCTAATGTCGAATTAACTGAGCCCATCTTGTCCCGATTTGATATTCTCTGTGTTGTGCGGGATACCGTCGATCCCTCCGAAGATGAGCGTCTAGCTCGGTTCATTGTTGGTTCCCACAGCCGTAGTCATCCGTCCACTCAGTCTGCCGAAGGATCTATGGAGGTTGAGCATGATTCTGAGGCGACCCAAGAAACCCAGGCGCAACCGAAAAAGGAGGGCGAGCTCTCTCAGGAGTTACTACGCAAGTATATCCTATATGCACGAGAGCACTGCCAACCGAAGCTCTTGCATATGGACGAGGACAAGGTGGCGCGTCTATTCGCAGATATGCGACGAGAATCGCTAGCTACCGGCGCTTATCCTATCACCGTAAGTTATTCTGTTTGACGTATCCAAATGCGTGTTATAACTAACTTGTCTGCTAGGTCCGTCACTTGGAAGCTATCATTCGAATATCCGAGGCCTTCTGTCGGATGAGGTTGTCGGAGTACTGTTCAGCCCAGGATATTGACCGAGCTATCGCCGTCACTGTTGACAGTTTCATCGGCAGCCAGAAGGTCAGCTGCAAGAAGGCGCTCGCACGTGCATTTGCCAAATACACGTTGGCGAGACCCGGTGCATCTAGCACACGGAGAGGTGCGCCGCCTCAGCGTCGAACCGCGGTGGCGGCTTAGGATGAGTCGAATTTGGCGTAAGGCAGCCACTTACCTCAAGGAAAAGGGATAGTGAAATATAGGAAGTTAAGATTGAGCGTTGGGCTTGAATGATAACGTTGACTTTGATATGTATGACTGGGGATATGAGTGTCAGGGGCTTACGATGGCTGCCCCCTTAACACAACTGGCTGTAGGTATTCCAGAGAAGTTGCACCGGGTTAGAAAAGATAGCACGTAATATGATATTTCATTAGCATGACCTGGTCGAACGGGCCCTATCAGCCTAAGCTGAGATACTGCGAAATAACGGTGCTTTCCCTGGAACGTTCACCTCCCATGAAATGTGCTAAGAGTAGGATATCTAAGGCGTTACGATTCACCAATAGTCATTTAGCCAGATATCTTAGCTTAGAACTTACGCATTTAAACTTCCTTCTAAACACGATGTAGAGTTGAGCTGCGAAAGATAACGTCCTAGGCGTGTAAGTTTGTGGCTATCTCTAGCTTTTATACTTACAACTTTGAAGAGGAACATGATAACATATCCCTACTGACAGGTCGCTCTCGATGGATCATACTCCGTTTTCGGCACTTAAGTTGTTATCTAAGGTTTGAATGTTTTGACTCTATTCCCCGGATAGCTATCTTGTATAGATATGATGTATAGACATTCATTGTTTCTACTGTCGGAGATTCCTTTAAGACCGTACATATATCGGTGTTCTGGTCAACTCCGTGTCTTCACTCCCTCCTGGATTCCGGCGACGTGAATGTAATACTTATCCTAGGCCTATACGCCTCCACGCCTCCACAAGACTTACTCCGTATCTTTACAGCATAGTTATAGCTGGCCCGACATTTGACAATCTTTCAACTAAACCTCAAACCTCAAGCCTACCTAGTTAAAAGCAGGTGTTGATTTTCCTAGCTCGAACAGACCCGTCCAACATATACAGCGAGCGATATCTTACCACGCACCTCATTCCACACGATGGATTCAAGCAGCTCGACCCTCGCGGCCGATGGGTCGCTAGGTAAGGTCATCACTACGCGCCAGTTCGTCTTGATGGCTCTTAGTAGTTCGATTGGCGCTGGCGTCTTACTAGCAACTTACCCTAGCCTCGCGGTGGGCGGGCCCGGATCGCTCCTCATATCTTTCCTCGTTCTCGGATTCGCAGTGTGGATCACGATGTGCGCCCTTGGCGAGCTCTCGGTTGCATTTCCTGTTAATGGCTCCTTCTACGAATACTCGGTCCATTTCATCTCGCCGGCGTGGGGTTTCGCGATGGGGTGGAATTACGTCATCAATTTCCTCTTCATCATCGTCTTCGAGCTGGTAGTAATGCTTCTCTGTGTGAGATATTGGGACAAAGCAACGCCGGCATACTGTTTTCTTCTTCCCTTTATTGGTGGCCTTATCCTGGTCAACGCATTTGGGGCAAAATGGTATGCCGAGGCAGAGAACGTCTTTGCCGTCTGCAAGATGGTCGTCCTCTCGGCCTTCATCATTGTTGCCATACTTATAGTCAGCAAAAATATACCAGCAGATACCCGCCCAGCAGAAGACTTGGGGTTTAACTTGTGGAAGCATAACGCGTTCAAAAATGGCACCAGTGGATTCCTGTATGTTTTTATGGCTGCGGGTATGGCGTACGGGGGTACCGAAATGCTTGGAATAACCGCAGCCGAATGCGAAAGGCCCAAGAAAGTTATGCGTCTCGCCTGCAAAATCGTACCATTGAGGATCGTGTGGTTGTACTTATTGCCGATTTTCATGCTCGGCCTGGTACTTGAGGTCCCTTTAAACGGGCATACACAATCAGGCGGGATCAGCCCCTTTGTCGCTGCGGTGGACCAAGCTAGATTGCCAATACTCGCAGGTGTTCTCAACGGCATTATCATCGTGGCCGTGTTTTCAATGGCGAACGCAAGCGTCTTTGCCTCGTCAAGGGCTCTTCAAGCCATTTCAGCGAGGGGGATGGGTCCCTCGATCTTCGCCAAGATCAAATGGGGTCACCCGATCTGGGCACTGGTACTCGCTCTGTTCATCTCGTTCCTTTCGCTCGTTAAGTTGGCCAGGAACGGCGATAAAGTTTTCGACTGGTTATTGGCGTTAGCAGCTGGATCCAATTATTTTACTTGGATATCCATCTGCGTCTGCCACATCCGACTCCGGCTTGCCATACGCAGGAGAGGATTGCAGGAAGACGACATACTGAGATGGAAGTCCCCTCCCGGAATAATTGGGAGCGCTGTGGCAATCCTTATCTTCATATTCGGCCTCGCGGCGCAAATCGTGGCTGCGGCTCGGAGTCCGCTTCCGAAGCCGCCTCATATCCTCGCAAGCATCCTAGGCATCATCGTCGTCTTCGTCTTCTGGGCAGGATATATGGCAGTCAAGCGCAGCGTACTTTTAATTCCTCTTGATCAGATAGACCTAAGTGCCAAGGCAGGGGACTCGGTTTCAAACCTGAATGTCCATCATGGGGACACTGGAAATGGCGATGTTGAGAGCGGTGCTGAGAGCGTTGGAGCTGGTAGCAGTGAAATGTTGAATACCCACGGATAGAAAGAGGGTGCTTTATAAGCCTACCTGCATATACATGAATAGACTTCATCTGTTTCATGAAATTGGCTTATTGTAATTGTTGAAGTCGCAAGTTACAAGGATGAAATGTTAACAGGAGAAGAATGGCAATATGCCTTTCATTAACACCGTAGTTAGATTATGCATATTGTGCACGATGTCATATGTACATAAAGTGAAGTAACACAAAACAGTACATAGACTTCTCGTACCTGCGTGTCACGGCTGTTACACGAGCAGCACGGGTAACTTTTAGCGTAATCGATAAGGTTTGGTTTCAAGATTTAGCGGGCAACCCACCAGACCACAATGACCTAAATGGATTCAAGCTAGACAAGGTACCGGACCGTCGTCTCGCCAATCATGAACCTTCCTTCTCACCCATCCCATCAACCAGTCCAACCAGTTCAACTTCACCAACTTGCATATTCCAATCCCCTTGAGAACACTCAACAAGAAGCCAACTCACCGTCGCAGCCACAGCTACAGCCACAGCTGCAACCACAAACGCAATCATCACAACCACCACAATCACAAAACTCGCAATCGCATTCACGACAACCGTCCCAACAACCGTCCCAACAACACCAAGCTTGCTTAACCAACGGTTCCGGCGCTATTATGCAGGGCAACGGATCAGGACCAGGTGCCGGCACTATGCCAGTCGGACCTACCCCCGCCGGCCACCAGGCTGAGTTAAACATCATTTACGGCATGGTCGAGGAGCTGTCGCGACAGCTAGCTGAAAACAGACGCGTAACGGAAGATATTGTCTCTGGGCTTGGACGAGTGCGTAATCGGGCACGAGAGCGTGGTTTAACCAACGACCAGGTTCTTGGAGAAGCTGCGGATGAAATATTTGGTATGTTCTATCGTTGCCTGCCATCCACCTATCGGCCCGTTCCTCCTATTTCCTCCTTCTCGGTGCTAATCATGCTAGCGCAGCACAAGAACCAAATCTCGAGGCCCTCGTATCTATCCTAACAGAGTCCCTGGACCGTGCCAAGCTTTCTCGCGATGCCAACTTTTCTCTTCTCACCAACTACGCTCGAGTTCTTTCCACGATCCTCTCTCAGTTCCACTCTTATAAGCAGAAACATATCGCCGACGTTTCCGCTTGGCACCGTTCTTACAGAGCACAACTTGCCGAGGCCCGCGCAGAGAATTCGCGACTGCGTGAACAGATCTGGGAGATGCAGGAACACGCTGGCCACGCCAATCAGATGTTGCGAGAATTCCGCAAGAAGTACGACGAGAATGAGGAACGATGGGAAAAGCGTGTCGAAGATAAGGCAAAGCGACAAGAGATTCGTTTCTGGAAGCGCATGGCTATGCCCGAGGTTGCCGAGACCGAGGACGGGTACTGGAGCGACGACGACGATCTCGTAGACCCCGTCGAAAAGGAGCGGCTAAAGGAGGTCGAGCGCAAAGTCGCCGAACAGGCCCTCGCAGGTGTTGGAAGCACAAGCAGCCAGAGCGAGGATTCCGAGGGAGAGGGAAGCGAGCCTCACGCTCTATCGGCGAGCATGATCGGCGGAGTAGCTATGGACAGAGATGGAGGTGTGGCCGGAATTATGCCAGTGCCGCCGCCGAGACCATCTAGTACGGGAAGCACAGGAAGTACAGGAAGTACAGGAAGCACAGGAGCGCAAACAGGTTAAGGAGGACCTTCGTTTAACTACCTTGGTACTTGGTACGGCATGGCATGGCATGGCATGGTGTTATGGTTGATTTGATCGAGGAATACCCTGAATGAAAGGAGCTTGAATAAACTACAATAACGAAGTCCATGCCCCCTCGGTAAACCCCTTCGGAACTGGCATGGAGGTTATCGTTCGCTCGTTGACAACTGTTCATCCCCAAACGGTATAATTGAGCGTGTCGGTCCCAGAGACGCCGATGGAAGATTTCTTTCCTTGCAGCTATCACATTCGTCACGAGTCGTCTATGCCGACATCAGTCTTACGGACACAAGAGAATACCCGACAGTGTTGTTATACGGTGGTTCGTCGCCTCAACCTTGCCATGAGCCTTCAAATTGGGATACTGACAGCAGAAGAAACGTCTTAGTTACTGTGGGACTAAGGATGGTAAATCCAATAACTACTACTGTTATGCCTATCCTTGAGGTTTAAAAATGACGAATCACTCCTATAGCACTGGATAGCACATTGACAATCAAAACCACAGTATTGTCCCAAGAAACGACTTACTAATCCTAGGTCTTACTCTATCCTAGAGACACCGACTTCTCTAGGTAGCTACACGAGTATGGAGACGTAAATAAACCTCTTCATGCGGTGATAATAGTAAAACTACTATTTCTCTCTAGCCGATCAGCTGTGGATCTCACACTTTGCCAGGAATTGCTCGAATGGATTGCGGATGGGATCTCGAAGCTGTCGCTCTCGGGAACATTGTGCCTACCTTAACATTGCCTTAAAATGCTATAGTCCTAGACGAGAAAAAGTAACGGTAATAAGTTGGTAGCTAGGTACCTATGGATAGATGTTAATGATATGAGTCGTGATTAATTTATTACTACAGTATAACAGGTAGGATGCCGAGGAGTAGCTTGGCAAAGGAGCCGCAATCGATCCCTGCTGTTTTCCTTGCCAGCCTTGTCGGTTATATCTATTAATAAGTAGGGCTGCCGGGAATGAGATGTATGAGAGGAAGAAATGCCAAGAGATTGTTGGTAGCAGGTCGCATGCGGATATTCAACTCTGGTTACTCTACAAATTACGTGAGCTCTCTATCTTGTGCGAAAAGCCTAACTTCATGGTAGCACTTCGATGCCCAGGATAGGAATCGCAATTATATATCTGCTCAGGCGGCGAGAATTTAGGCAACAAGACTGTTGAAGGAGTGCCAGGTCTTTGATGAGTTGGGGGCTGATATTCAGCGGAGTGTCGAGGCTGTGCCTCTTAACCCGATCCTTCCAATGCCTTGGCCACCTGGATTTTTGCACGTCTTACTTACCTTATAAAGGACTTTGAGACTCTAGAATTTATATCTCGCTTGTTACACTTTCATGTCATTTTGCTCTGATTGCCTCGTCCAACTCCGACTTCCATCCCCAGCTTCATCACAACGTAGTAAGTTACGTAGCTTTTCAAGCCTTGAACATATCTATTCCGAACGACAATCTCCTGAAAAGAGGTTGTTCTTGAAACAGGAACGATTACTACTAGCTTCGAAAGTATTCTAGCCATAAAAGATGGCCGCAGGTTCTCAGGCCTTTCCCCAAGAACTGCCCCCTCGCCCCGAGCAAAAATCATGGAAGGACCGGAATTGCCCAGGCTCCCGCGGCTGTTGGAACTTCAATTGGGAAGCATACAGTCTAGCTACGTCGGATAGTATAGTCTTAGCCCGTCGGATATGTATGATCACGACACTTGGTGTGCGTACTGCGCTCTCCGTATTAGGCGTCATATATTGGGCTTATAGCAACACTATTGCCGGCACAATCATTGGTAGCATCCTTGCCGCTGTCGGATTCGTATTTATCGCTTGGTGTCTGGCTAGCATCGGTGAGGCCAAAGGTACTAGAAAGGTGCTTGAAACGAGCGTGGTAAGTGTTGCTGCGTTGTGTTGTGGTCGGAGAGTGTCATATACTAAACGTCAGACACAGGGACGATGGCAGTTCGATGTTTTCCTCTTCGTGTCCGCCTTGGTTCACATCGGCTTCTTAGTTGGCTTCTTCACCGGAATGGGAAATACCGGTTTCCTTATTTCCTGGTACGGAATGTGGATTTTGATCTTTGCTGTTGCTTGGATTACTACATGGACTCCTGAGCAGCAGCAACCCGTTTCCTACGTGTGATCGGCTTGGCTTGTCCCGGAAAGGCTTTAAGGTAGCGGATACGGGATATTTGTTTTCCAACGGAGATCCTTATGAGGATACTGGATCGTAACCTACCTAGGCTAGATGGATGTCGGCAATGTTATCATCAGCGGCACTCGCTAGTTAGCCCTCGAAGCACCGGTATCTTTCTCTTTCCCAGATAGTCATGATATATCATTGCTATGAAGTTACGAGATTCATCTTGTATGGTTAGAAGACCGATGTGATATGACTTGCTGTGGACATGACAAGCTTGCCGCTTTGTGAACCAGTCGTGTTTAATATCAGGTTCAGGGGGATACTTAGGTACCTATACTTCACCAAACACGCAACATAGAGCCATATAGCGCCGCTATATGGCCTTTGTACTAATACGTGATATGTTTTGTGGTTCTTGGTTGTCTAGATATATGTTTACTGATGATATGCGAGGTTAACTATATGAGGGGGTTATGAATATATATCTTTCGAATGGGTGCGCCCCTATGACTGAGGTTTGATCAGGATAAAATGCACGAAAGGGACTCAACTTATACATCACCATGCTCTTCCAAATGTAGCTAGTATAAATAACTAGACTTAATCTAGGTTATATTACCAATCGTCCCAAGTATGCGCTTGATAATGAACATCGGTTGTAAGAGAACACTCCAGTTTTTTTTCTAGATTGGTTACGATATGAGAGTATAGTCTTATCTATTTGACAAGGAATACAGATCTTGGTCGAATAAGATAGGCGCTCCTTATATTCTCTTCGCTTCCCACGCACCTTTCCGTTATCTCTCGATCTGCCCCTCCTGAACTTGCCGGGGGAGGTAATGATCAAGGCACATGCAACCCGCCACCACGGGACCGGATTCGGAGGTAACTTCAGTTCAGTAATGGACGTCCATATTGCTATTTTGTCCCAGTGCCCATGCTGGCCAATTATCGTAATATCCCCCCCGAGGGTGCCGAATCGGAAAAGAGATCCGCTCCACCGGACGGGATGATACGCGATGCCTATATGTAATCGCGCTACCCTGGTCGATGGCGTGCTGATGGCGTGCGACACCAGAACCACCACGATTGGTCCGTACCGGACTGCTATTGATCGTAGTTAAGTAGCAAGTATTCCATTGTCCCCGATGATTTATAAGTTAAGGAACTTTACTGTATATTAATAATGATCGGAGTATTTTAAGAGTACTGGCACCATTCACTAGAAAAAAGACCAGCTATCTCCGTATCCGCTTGGGACTACCGATACATCGAAAGGACGGCTAGGAATGGGAGATTTTGGCATAATTAGGAGAAAGAAGGTTACTGTTGTGGTGACTATGGCGGATACACGGCCTAGGTATGCGCTAACTAGCAGGAACTCGTGGAAGACTGTTCGTACTCTGTTGAGGAGGATAAGGACGAAATCGAATCTCAACCCAAATGAAAAGTCACATTCGGCAGCGATACAGGGCATACGGAAAGATTCTACCCCCACGACGACAGACGAATCTGCCAATGTTTCAGTTGCCGAATTCACGATACCTGAAAAGCAAAAAGCGCTGGTCGTCGCCCGTAAGGGAGAATACGAGATTCGTCATGACTTCCCTATGCCGATAGTCGGAGATGACGAGATAATGATTCGAAGTCACTACGTGGGCTTGAATCCCATCGACTGGAAATCCGTTGATTATAACTTCTGCTTGCCGGAATTTCCATGGGTATGTCTTCCTTTTCATACACGATAGACTTAAGTACTCACGAAAACTATCAGGTCACTGGCCGAGAGATGTCCGGGGTAGTAGCTCAAGTCGGCTCCGCCGTCAAAACTTTCAAGGAGGGTGACTCTGTGTGGACTAGCACATACTATAAGGATGTCCGTGCTGGCTGCTTCCAGGAGTTTGTTGTCGTGCCCTCACACACCGTTCTTCCCATCCCGTCCAACATACCTTTCGAGGCAGCCGCCTGCTTAGGAGTTGCAGCCTTGACAGCATCTATGACCTTGTGGAAGTGGCTGGGCGTGCCGGCTCAAAGGCTTGGTGCAGACGAGGCAAGCGGGGAGTGGCTCTTAGTCTGGGGTGGTTCAACCGTCACAGGACAATTTGCCACACAAATAGCGAATTTGAGTGGGATTAAAGTAATAACTGTCAACTCAACAGAGACAAAGTCGTTATCGGAACGCTTAGGCGCGAACCACGTAGTCGTGCGAGATGGCAAGACGGACGAACAGGTGGTGGACGAGATTCGAACCATCACCGCCGGCGGAATCACGCGAGCAATCGATTTGGTAGGGCCGAAGACGGCAGCACTAGCATTGGATGCCGTATCGAAGGATAAGCCTGTCCATTTTGCACCACTAGCTATGATGTCGAATTCTCAAACAGTCCCGGAGAATGTCGTGGTGCACACAGTCGAGATGAAGCAATTTGTCCTCGACAAGAGCAATGTTCGCTATACTGAAGAGCTTGGTAAACTTTTAGAGGATGGCAAAATCGTTTTGCCTGAGCTACATTTGATCGAGGGAGGACTACACTCGGTCGTAGGAGGTCTGGAGATGCTGAAGAAAGGAAATTTAAAAGGTAAGAAATTAGTGGTACGGATGTAATGGAAGTACATTTCGAGACTGTTCCTCGGAAGTGGAAGAGGTCTTCACTGGGGTTCTGTGGATGCATGAACATATATGATTAGACGAGCATAGAAAAGGCGTTCTGGAGGTTTCACTCCTTTGGTCATTGTACACAATAGATCTACCCACAGTATAAAGACAAGAGATTGCTTGTTCTCATTATTAGGCGGAATTGGTATCTAAGAGTATAATGTAAATAATATAAGCCATTATCAGGTCAAGTATAGATACCAATTACACAAACAACTTTATACCTACCCAGGTAGTCGCCCAAAACAAGCATATTTACCCCTGAGACCCTTAGTTCTACATTGGTTACACAAGGTCAGAAAAAGGGGTATTTGTGTGAAGCATGATAATTTTATGATAGGTACTTGTGACAGACTTTACTGAAATATTAGAATACCTTCGGGCCGTAGCCATTCACTAGGAACAACATTCCCTGTGAAGTTCAAATCGATGAAAAGATCTATAAAAATCAGATTAAAAAAAGAAGGCAAAGATCAGTGCCACTATTTACAGATTTTGTATTTGGTGTACTTATGTATCACCACGATATGTTCTCCCCTTACAGAAACTCTTTCGTTTTAAAAGGATATAGCCGAATTTACCATGCTAACTTGGCAATTAATCCGTTGGGATATTTCCTCACTAGAAATTTGCGGACTTCGTCAAATAGGAGAATGAACAAACCAAAAGCGAAGGGTAAGAACCAGTGTTCCACTGGGACGGGCGAGGTTCCCAAAATTGACTGCAGTTGCGGGATGTAAAGCCAGAGGATAGCCATCGACAACGCGAAGATGATTGCCGGGAAAAGATACAAATTCTGGGTATTCTTATTCAAAGCCGGAGGATGCTGGAAGATGCTCCAGCGACGAGTGCGGACAGCAAGCAAATTGAACCATTGCCTATTGGGAGTTAGTATTTCAAAGGTGACTTATAGTATTTCTCGACTTACATAACGACGAGATTGACAAAATAGATAGAAGATGCCTCGTTCAATTTCTCAGCATAGTAGTCCGGATCGATCCAATCCGGGAGGCTTCCAAAAGAGAACCAAAGCACACGAAAAGGTATGCCATTCTTTTCTAAATACCAATAAGCCATGGCAAATGATGCAATAGTTTCAATCATGCCGAGGACACCGTATGCATGTCCGACGAGTTGCCAGTTAACTAACCGGTCCTTCTTAACATTGCGCGGCCTTCGCAATAAGACGTCGGCCTCAGGCTTCTCATAAGAGAGCACCGTCGCGGCAGCACAATCGGTGAAACAGCTGCAAGAAAGTTTAGCGTAGTTATTAGATGCAGCGAGTATTACTTACCAAATGATGATCATGAGGAAAGATGAGAGAACTTGAGGAAGTCCGAAGATGACGTTGGTCATAACCGGCCAGAATTCAGCAAAACTTCCAGCAGGTAAGAGGTAGCAAATGACTTTCTTCAAGTTGTCGAAGACCACACGACCATACTGAACCGCTTCTACGACTGATGAGAAAGACTCAAGCAAAACCATGTCCGCTGCTTCGATGGCGATATCGGAACCGCTTCCCAGGGCGATGCCAACGTCAGCAGCTTTGAGTGATGGTGCATCATTTACGCCATCTCCGGTCATGGCGACGACACTTTCGGCTTGGAATTCTTTAACGATACGCAATTTCTGTTCTGGCGTGGTCCGAGCGAACACGATTTCCTCGTACTTGGTTAGAGTCTTCCACTGATACTCGTTCAGGCCGAGTAATTCTGGTCCACTGATGAGGATTGACGAACGAGATGCGGTAGGCTTTAGGTCGCTGTCTCCAGGATCTCTGTGCAGTGCGGAGATATCGTGAACTGAAGACGAACAACTAACGATACCAGCATCTTGAGCGATTGCAAGTGCAGTGAGGGCAAAATCGCCAGTGACCTTGGCATCGTTAGCAAACACGTACTGCGAGGGTACTGATTTAAGAAGTTCGAACCATGAAGACCCTGATACCGGCACCACGAAGTGTCGATACCACTTCGCGAATTTCTGGACGGAGAGGATCGACGATGGCGACAACACCGACCAGAGTCAGCCCCGACTTAGCTTGTTCGGTGATCTCGTCTTCAAATTGGCTTGTCCCGGACTGATGCTGTAACTCTCCTTGGCGGATGACTTTGCGAGCAAGCAGAAGACAGCGCTTCCCTTGACTGCTGTACGCGTCCTTCACGTTCTCAAATGCCGTACGCATTTCATCATCGAAGGGATGTACATCTCCAGCATTGTTAACAAAGGAGGAGCATCTGTTGATGAGAACATCGGGGGCTCCCTTGATGGTCAATAGACTACGTAGAGCGGGTTAATACAGGTAACATCTCGATCATTTATACGACTTACGTATCACCTGCGTGGAAGGCGTCCGCCTCGCTTTCCGACAAAGTAGCTTTCAAACAGTCTTTCTTGAACATTGAAAACGTCCTGATCATGAACTTATTCTTGCTGTTGAAAGCCAATTCGTATGTTTTCTGCCAGCATTGGCGCAGGTGATGTACCGATCCGAATCGCTCAGAAAATCTCAGCACTGCCTGGTCGGTAGCGTCGCCGAAAACGCGGCGTTGCTCGATGGGAAGTTCCATAGTGGCGGCGTCGAATTCTGCTGCGTTACAGAGCCCAGCAATAGAACGTACTTGATCAACGCCTGTTGTGACCATCCCTGCGATAGCCGGTGCCGTGCTAACCTCTAATTCGTCTTCGGCATCGTCGACCGTAATGGTGTGGGTTCCAATGGTACATTCGGTAACTGTCATTCGATTCTAGATGAGGTTAGAACGCATTCGATGAGGTAAAGATGCCAGTGTCGAGTTGCCGTACCTCGGTAAGAGTTCCCGTCTTATCTGAGCAGATGACTGAGACGGACCCTAGGGTCTCGACAGTCTTCAACGATTTACACAAGACTTTATGCTTTCGCATCAAATTCGCTGTGATCGTCAAGCCAGCAGTTAACGCAATAGGCAGACCTTCCGGGATAAAAGCAATGGCTACGCTGACACAGTCGACGATGAGAGTCGGGACGTTGATCCAACCTGGATGGGCCTTTTTTAACCACGCGCCCCTTATATATTATTAGCATTAGCAATGTGTAGGTATCTAAAAGGTTGGGTAGGTCCATATGCTGCACTAACCAGACAATCAATACGATAGTGATCATAGCCAACATGATGGAACAAATAATGGCGACAAAGTATAGAACTTCCTTCTCTAGAGTGGTCATTTTTGCTTTAGGCTCGTTTGTCAAAGCAGCAATGCGACCAAATACTGTGCGGTCACCCGTTGCCACGACCAGGCCGGTGCAAGATCCGGAAACACAGTGAGTGCCTTGCAAGCCGATACAACGAGTTTCAAGGTAGTTTTCATCTGTTGAATCGACTGTTGCTGCGAGGGGTAACGACTCTCCGGTTAGAATAGACCTATCAAACTTGGCATCGCTAGAAACTTGGAGAAAACGTATGTCAGCTGGTAGTTTGTTTCCAGCTTTAACACATACGATATCTCCAGGAACGAGCTCCTGAGCCTCGAGGGAGGTCTGTACACCATTTCGGATGACCATGGAATCCTCTGGAAGCATGTTCTTGATAGAACTCATCACTCTGGACGAGCTCCAGTCCTGAAACATATTGAACGCAGCCTGAATGAAGAACACAGCAACTAGGACGATTCCAAGGGCCTATGGCAGAGTAGTGGTGTCAGTGTACTTGTCGTATCTGCTTTTAAACTGGTTTTCTCACCAGATTAGCCAAAGCTGGGGGTTCGCCGAGTGGTTTCCATGCGATGAGAACGAGGACGGCTCCTACTAGCAGCACAGGACCGAACCCCTTAAAGAAGTAACCGAAATACTTCTGGAGGGCATGGGATTTTGGCGGTGATGGAGCATTTCGTCCGTATTCTTTTTGTCTGCGAGCAACCTGTTCGTTGGAGAGACCCTCCGTCATCGATGCGCTGAGACGGCGAAGAGCCTCGTCAGTTGAGATTATATGCCATTCAAGCGATGATAGCTCTGTATGAATGATGTGAGCAAGGGAGTGGCGTGGAAGTTGGGGTTATGGATATCGACCCTTGGTGGCTGTGTCTTTCGCCTTTGACTGCGTCGTGACATCTTTCTGTATGGTATCCTCGATCTGATACGATCTAAGGGTCAAGAATTAGAACAGTTTACGACGGTATACCATCGTCATCAGAGTTGGTTTCTTACACAGTGCGGTACTGAATAGGGAGGGCAATGGATGGATCAACTTCACGTCGCGAACGGGCGCTGCGAATAGACATCGATCCACTGGAATGGGTGCGACGAAGCCCACGCTGAGGCCGTCCTGCCTCCTCGTCATCCCACTTGATTCCGTGCTTGCTGAGCCCGGGGTCGTCCATTTTAAGGGGTTAAATTCAAGTGTGGAAATCGAAATATACCACAACGCAGGCCAGATAGAAGAAGGGATTAGGTCTCATCTAGATGAATAGGATGAATGTGATGAGCAGGTAGGCAACCGGATTAAATATTAAATAGTGTTGTCTAGCATTGTTTACTCAATTGGGCCTATCACATCGTGTAAGCCAGATGGTAAAGCTCCCAGGACGGACTCAAAAAACAGGATGCCGCACTGTTGAACTGCTGGCGTCTATCAGACATATTCACAGTGTAGGATAATCATGCACACTCGAAGCTCTAGTATGCTCCATATACCATATACCATACTCCATATCACATGCTGGCGGCTACACCAAGTATTTCGCGCGCGGCGCGAGGAGGTGAGAGGAGGTTAGAGAAGGCGGCGAGCAGGTGGCTATGCCAGTCGACTGACAGACAGCTAAAGTGTCTATTCTCTGAGCATCAGAAAATTCGCGCACCGGATGCAGTAAAGCTCTGGTCAGCTACCCGGATAGACAGCCTAGACATGGGAAAATCAGCTCCTGGATTGGTGCTAGATCGGCTGCTTCAGGGGATGGCGAGTGGTAGGACTACGGGTAATGGGAAAACCGGATTTTTGTCTCGACAGATATAAAAATTAGCTTTGGGGTACGGCGGATCAGTTAAGGAAATACTCGCTAACGTATTTGGCGCCATTGCGCCAACGAGGGGACGTGTTTGACAAGAGAAGAAAAGGACAAGCTAGAGGGTGAGAAGATAAAATTGACAAGGGAAGGGTGGCCTCCCAAATGTGGGCCGACGTCATTTATACTTTAGTTAGATTTGAGTTACATTTTGTATTGGATAGAACCTGTGGGGTATGCAAGTATGAAGCTTGGCCCCTGTAAATGATGTATTCAGGTCTGCTAGATCAAGCATATTAAGCATATCATTCCTTGCATACCTACTTTATACTACTAGTATGCAATACAGGAGCATGTGCGTATTCCTTAGCTCCTTGGAGAGGACTCCGAAAGTCTTGGATGTACGGTATTTAGATTTGCTCTGATAGGCCAGAAAAGCCACGCGATTCGGATTTCCAGAACAGGTAATCACCTACCCTAGGAACGCCCCCAGGCCCCTAAGGAAAGACCAAAATTTGATACTTTTTTTTTCAGATCTATCTTTAGTTCACCGGCACATGGGATTGTTTCAATTATGTAAATTATGCATGCTCATGTGAATCAAATATTCAGCCACCAGACATTTAAGGCGACATTAGTCTTGGAGAAGAAAAAAAGCAAGAAAGAGAAAAAATAAGTAAGTTGGATAACACGACACCTCCCACCTAAGCATCTTAGAATAACTAACTCTGATTTGCGGGAAAGAAAAGGAACACTCAAATAATACGAAGATATGTGAACCCAAATATGTGTAACACTCGTTGAAATTAACACAATGTGATATCGAACCAAACTATTAGCTAAAGTCAAGAAATACAAAATCCCTCGAGTTTCCAGAGTCCAGACTATCTCACTAATCGTCATAACATATCTTCATCGTACAAGGGAAGGGGAAATATGCCCCCCTATCCTCTCTCATGTACTCGGAGAATCCGCCAGCCTGTGGGATCTTCTTCAGCTCACCTTGAGGACCGGGAGCTCTTCGTATGCCCTTAAGCTTGAATACAGAGCGAAACATCTCGGCTAAGCTAGCCTGGCAAACGTCCGGTCCGAGACAAGCTTGTGGCTCTAACCCGAAATGGATATACGAGTCCAATGGTCGTCGTGGGTTTACCTTCTCGGGGTCCGGGAAATGCTTTCTGTCTTTGGCTGCGTCCACCTATTGGATCAAAATTAGCCCGTACGTTGCTAAAGGGGAATAAGTTGCAGCAAAGACTAGCAGCCCACTTACAAAGCTAACAAAGATACGATCTCCCGCTCTAATAGATACCCTGCGACCGTCGCTCTCCTCTATAGTGTCGTCCACGGCCGCTTCGCGGTATGAACCGAACGTTCCCGCAAGCCTAACGCCTTCCAATGCGTAGCCTAGCATTAGGGCGTCTGTATCGGCCGAAGATGGGAGGTTTGCGACGCGATGAAGCTCAGGAATGTGTTTGGATCCTTCTGCTGACAAGAAGTAGTCCACAGCTTGAGCGAACTGCGGAATGATCAGTTATCAATTTGACACAAAAGCGAAAAGAAATAGCGACAACAACAACAATAACAACATACCGCTTCTGCGAGGTTCGGCACAGATGCTCCTGCGGTAGGCAGAATTTGACCCCATGCGATATCGTAGTTGTTCAGACCAGTCTTAGAAAACCCTTTGATCAAGTTGGCGCCGTACGATGCCACAGCATCATTCTTCTTCGGCCATGATGAGAATAGCCCACCGAGACCTAAGCCTGTCACCTGCTTTACATTCGCTTCGACAATCTTCCCCAGCTGTCCAGTGATCGCTTTTGCCGCCTGCCGCATTGGGAATGCCTTGACAGGATCGGTATCAAAGAAGAGGCTGATAAATATCACAGCAAGAACCATGTACAGTTCATGCTCCGTGTAGATCCCCCTCGGGTTTTCCTTCGTCTTCAACGGCAGGTTGAACATACGTGAGGCGAAGTAGACAGGTCCGATGTTCCCAACATCTCGGATAATATCGACGAAGTTCTGTCCAGCAAGCTTGTACGTTTTCTCCTTGATGAGTTTGTCCGTGATCTGAGAGTAGAAGGTCTTGACTTGAGAACGCCAATCCCCCTTGTATAACTGATCTCGCATGGGTTCTCTCTGGCTGGCATCGAAAGTGGAATCTCCGGAGATCGTGAAGCGGCTTCCCCCAACGTCCGTAAGGAATGACAACCCTTCGTTCGATATGACCTTGTATTTATCCTGATTCTCGGATACATGCTGTGCTCCACCATATGTCGTGACGTTGACATGGGCTGGTATGAACGATGGACGGTCGTAATTAAAGTTTTGGACTCGCCCAAGGTCTGTCAAGATTTTCTTGGTTTCACTTGGAACTATACTCGTGAGTTAGTCATTACGTTGCTACTATTATAAGCACCTAAACAGTATACGTACCAACCATGGGATAGTGAGCGTATACTGAATCCCCCTTGAAGTGGTTTGGGAAAGCTCGGATGAAGAGCTTGTAGAAGACGCAACCTTGGTTGATATTCAGGTCATAAGCTACTTCATTGTAACCCCAGGATGTGAGACCACGAGGATGATAATCTGTGGTATAGAAACGATCTCCTCGTGTCAAACAGACGGCGTCGGATAAGATCACGCGAGAAATGGTATAGGTCGGCTAAATGATTATTGGTCAGTAATCCTATTCTGTCAACAGAGATGTAATAACTTGTGGGAGTCTTACAGCGATTCCAACGCCAGGGATCATTGGCTCCTTTGCCTCTTCAGCAACCAGTCCCGGATACAGTTCGACGTAATCGGGATGCTCGTAAAGGTGTCGAAGAGAATTAGCAATCTCAGGGTCGGAATTGATATCTTCGAACTTTTCGTGCGGCTTAAGCCCGAAGTGCTTGCGGAATTCATTCAGTCCGGCGACGTTCCATTTCCGTCCCTGAAGAATACCTAATATCTCAACCGGCTTCATCGATTGTGGCACATTACGACCACCGAATGCTCCGGCACAGTCTTCTATAGCATCACAGATGCAGCCGACAAGATCGTCGTCTTTGAATTTTCCATCAGCACCACGCTTGAAGCCCCCGAATACTCTCTCGCTGGGGTCGGCTGGAATTTTTTGATCGAACTTGACGAAGCCCCTAATCATATCTTGCGGGTTCAAATTCAACGGATCCTTGTCGAACAGCTCTTTGTAGAAGTCTTGGACCCATTTGTCATCCTTTTCCGAGATACACGAGTGCCATCTACGAATATTTACCTAGGTAAGCAAGTGTAACTTCGAGATGGGCAAGCTAGGAAGAACTCACCTATAACAGAGATTAAACTCGGCGGAAACCATACTCCCAGTCCCACGCTCAGCGCCGGCCTTGGTGCCGACGTCACGGCCCATCTCTGCGCGCGGGTCAAGCGTCCAAGTGGTGTTACTCCTGTTCAGGTTGACGATGTTTCTCACGTAGTCTACCAGGGTGATGTTAATATACAGTCCAGAAGTGACTAGACGGGCCGTCTGGAAAAGGTCATTGTCATATTTCTTCCATGCTGCAGCAGCTTTCTCTTCGCTAAGCCCGGGAGAAGGGGGCGTGAAGCGACCGCCCTCGTTAATGGCAGCGAGGTTCGCCGCAACGTGGTTATGAAAACGGTTGAACATGATTAGTATGACAGACACACCAGGTGGAGACCCGAGGAGTCGCTTATCGGCATAGGAGTCAGGCTTCATCATCCCGTCCTTGAAAGTCCTCACGGTATCTTGCATAGCTTGGTTACTACCGTATAGAGGAGAGAGATCTAAGAACGAAGACGTTTTTGTTTTGCTGATGTCGGCCTGGTCCGTCCAGAAGAGATCGTGTATGATGATGGTCGCCCAATACCAGAGAACCGAGGAGACATTATTGGGATGCTTCCGGTATTGAGTCCTCTTCATGACCGATTCATAGATGAGCGCTGGGTCGGGCAATGCCCCCAACGGTACAATACCCGGCCGACAAGTCCGAGCATATGTCGAACCCGCTGCTCCGAGCTGAGGATACTTCGGATTGTTCCACGACCCATCTGCCATCCTATATTCATGTTTCTCGCCCATATATAACAACGGAGGGTGATCTAGCGTATCCCATAATTCGTTTAGGAAAGTATTGGTCAGCTCCTCCCTAAGCCGTGAGCCCGTGGGTAGTTCGGCGACGAGCTGGATGACTCGTTCCATAATCATCGTCTTGTCATCTGTCAACTGTTCCCCCTTAAGCTTGCTTCGAGCAAGGTCTAGAACCGTCTTCACATCTACGCCTCGTTAGTAAACGCGATCACAGCCAAAATGGCCGGGTGGGTAGGTAAAGAGCATATACCTTTCATACGAAGGTATTTCAAGTCCTTCTTTAATCCCGTCCTTTGAATCGCCGTGTCGTTGTAGGAACCGTCTCCATTCTCGGTAGGAAGGGATCTCTGCGAAGCATGAAGCAACTGAGAAAATTGGGAAAACACAGCAGATACCCCTTCCCGATCACCCTTCGGAGCGTGTTCTTTCTTCGCTCTATGGGATGAGCTAGAAGACGATGCTGAAGACTTGCTCATCGTGGTAAAGCTGTTAGAATTGACGTGATGAAGCTTGTTTCCGCTTGCCTCGCGATTTCCATTTTCCATTTTTGCGCTCGTCAACTTGCTCCAGCAAGAAAATTTTTCCAGTCGAAGAGGGTATCTGGTAGGGTCCGATGATCTTACAAGTGTGGTATGTTCGGTGTCACAATTTAAGTGCACGCAAGCATATGCTTAGTATTACCAATCTCGGCTACCTGCCTCTGGCCCCTCGTTCATCAGGTTAAAGCTATTCGTGGAGTTCTCCGTGTCAATCTTCGATGGTAATCGGAGTATCTACCTACACTATCGGCTAGCTTCATAGCCAATACATGCTTTACACGACATATCCCTTCCCGTCAAGAATGACGGCGCTTGACATGCATAGGAGGGTGGGGTATGTAAGTGGCTTTCATCACTGGCAATTCACCGCTCCATGATGATGTCTGACCCGAGAGAGCGAAGATGACCAATGTAGGCTGTTGGAGGCATGGTAGCATGGCGATGGTGTTGAACCCCCTGAAACTACATACGAGACATAATTGGTTAGCTAACTCTAATATATCAATAGTACGGCTTGTCTATTCACTAGCTACCTCAAGGCAGCGTTCCAACCTGGATATGTTATTATCCCAGAAGAAATGCGCGACGACACAAGTTAACCCAAGGGGACGTATCGGCATTTGTCGATTAGTAAATCAAGCGGCTAGCTACACCTCTCTGACATTTGGGTAACTCTTATATATAGAGCTGAATATCTATAGAAGGGAATGATCATCATTACTTTGTCTATTGAACCAATAGGGGTAGTTCATCACGTCCGTCCCACCAATCATAGTTGCCGGGGGTCAAAAGGGGGCGGCCCGTATCTATGAACTAGTTGGCCAAGGCCTACTCTATTGCAGCCTCATGCATATACATAATCATATAACGTCAGCCCTTGGTGATGAATTCTCTAATTTCCCAATTACCTACCACCATCTCAACAGACCATTCTCATCGAAGATGGGCACATACCTGGTTGCAGCTACACTTGCTTTTCGATTCCATGTAGCTAGTGGGGTTTCTACGCATGACGATCATTTTGGTGGCTTCAAGGGAGCACATTCACCAACTCATCTACAGCTCTATAGACATGGCTTGCAGAGGATCTACATTTCAATATTCCGAGACATGAGCATTCGTGAGACATCTCCTACTATCTTAGCTTTCCAATAGTTGAATTCCGAGGGCATATCACCACACCTTCGTGCAGATATATCGCATCTAGCCGTCTACAAAGATGTACGTACATTGGACAGCCACTTTAGAATATTTTCGTTATACATAGCCGAAGTGCTCTTGGTGTCGCGTAAGCGTAGCGTTGAGCTCGGCAG
Source organism: Annulohypoxylon truncatum (assembly GCF_022578515.1). Lineage (NCBI taxonomy): Eukaryota > Fungi > Ascomycota > Sordariomycetes > Xylariales > Hypoxylaceae > Annulohypoxylon > Annulohypoxylon truncatum. The sequence goes on from NW_025953847.1 coordinate 46,007, forward strand.
TGTTACCCCCCGCGCATACTGCACAGATGGACAAGTTTCACCTATCACCCGAAGCCCGGCATGCGCCAGATCGCGAAGACACAAAAGGGCGTACGGCCTCATCTCGCCAAAGCGTCGACGATGCTGAACATCCGCACGCGTGGGCCAACATGAATCCAACAAGTGTTCACCGGGCTCCACGGAAGCTCGTGCTGTGTTTCGACGGAACTGGTAATAAATTTAGAGGGGACGATAGCGACAGCAACATATTGAAAATCTTCAGGTGTCTGGATCGCGAGGCTGGTGATCAGTGTATACATTAACCCCGCTAGAACATACACCCTGCCATTCTACCGCTTGGCTAACTGTTTGGTTAGTTCACTACTATCAACCGGGAATAGGGACATACGTCGTCTCTAACTCGTTATCTCATACAAGCCTAAGTGCTAGAGTCCGATCATGGTACCTCAAGGCTAAGGACTCCGCCGTAGGGTCGAGTTTCGACCATCATGTTGTCGGTGGTTATCGGTTTCTCATGCGTTTCTATCAGCCGGGTGACGAGATATATTTTTTTGGTTTCTCTCGTGGAGCTTATGTGGCGCGTTTCCTAGCCGAGATGCTTGATTACATCGGGTTGCTTTCTCATGGCAACGAGGAAATGGTCACATTCGCTTGGAAAGCCTTCTCATCATGGCAGAGTCGTCAAGCCGGGCAAGATGAAGAGCATCAAGCTAAGCGACGTGAGATGTATCGTTTCATGAAAGGTTTTCGAGAGACGTTCAGCCGTCCTGTGAAAAGGATTCGATTTCTGGGATTGTTCGACACCGTCAACTCTGTGCCTCGATTTGAGACTGCGTGGATGCAAAGATCAAAAATGCCGTATACAGCGCGAAGTAGTGCTAAGGTAAGACAACACACCACGTTTACACCTACGCTTAATTCGTATGTTCATAACTCTTGGCAGGTCATCCGACATTGCGTGTCTATAGATGAACGGCGAGCCAAGTTCAGACAGGATCTCATCTACCAAGGAGCTAACAAGGGTCGAGGACACCGACACTTGCACGAAATTGTCCACGAGAAATATCGCGCAAAGCGAAGCGCCGCCGTGGCGTCCAACTCCAACGTCAAGCTAGAGAGAGGGCGCCGTGAAACTTTGGCACCCCCTGAGGAACGCGCATTCCGGCCCCACTCACGGTCCAGATCTCGGACGACAAAGAATTCTGTTGATTTAACGAGCCAACCGGGGGATGACCATTCTCGCGTCATAGATGACGCTGAAGAGTCGGATGATGATGAGCAGGATATCGATGAAATCTGGTGAGTAGCATATTCTATTTTAAACGTGGTCGAGTAACTAGTTGCTAAGTCCAGGCAAGGTTTGCCGGTGGCCACGGAGACGTCGGGGGAGGATGGGAGATCACTTTGGACAGCAAGTCTACAAGTCATGTTCCCTTAACCTACATGATTCGCGAAGCCCAAAGAGCAGGCCTCAACTTTGATCCTGAGAAACTGATCGAAATGGGAGTCACTGACGTATTCGACGACCCTGACACCAATAACAATCGTGCTGACGGCCCTGTTCCTAATATTCGCATCGACGAGTCGAGCCCACCACTGGAAAATGCTTCAACTCGGGCTGAACCAATAGATTGGAATCACTTCAATTACACTGGCGAGGAAGAGAAGACTGAGCTGCGACCTTTCCATCATATGCTCCAAAAGGCCCACCTGGCGAGGATCCATGATTCTTTGGAATTTTCGTCGGGTTTAAGCAAAGGCCAAGTACTCAGCTGGAAGATAAGTACGTCATGATTCCTCCTATTCATCTTCTTGGCTTGGACGAAGTGTCTGCATCCCACCTCAGGGCCTAGCCGTCCAAAAGCTTTAGAAGACAAGAACTAACTTTGATTGTTGCAGTGGAGTATATGCCTTTCAGGCGAATGGATCTGCAGCCCGATGGGTCGTGGAAACCCATCCGCTGGCCGCTGCCATGCGGTGAGGTGCGCGATATTCCTCACACTGCCAGGGTCCACGGCTCAGTGATTCGACGGATGAAGGAGGACAAGACTTACCGCCCCGGAAACTTAATCATCGGTGGCGGCGGACGCGGAATGCGTAGAGCCCCAGATGAGTTTGGTATCGGGGAGTGGGAGTGTGTTCAAGACCGAGATGATCCCGTAGGGGAGGTTTGGGTGAAGAAGATGCCCGCCCAGGATGGGGCTTGAAAGTCCAAAATTTTCTACTACAATCCAAACGAATAACGTAACTTCGCCTGGACTCGCAAAAGAGTGGCTTGAAACTACAAGTTTGTTAGTAACCCGAGAATATGATGTTCAATTAATTTGAACAATAGGTACCTAGGTATTCCAAAAATAGTTGAGTTGCTAGAATTCCTAGCCTACTAGTCACTTACCCCTATTTATGGTTACTGGTTTTAAAATAGTTGTCAATTACGAACCTCTACCACGGATTCGTATACATCGTGATTTTGCTACGATCAACTTAAATATACCCTTAGGGAAATTATTTAACACCTCGTCTGTTTCCGCTGACCTATGAATACTAGTAACTCACTATATTTCTGTTTGAAAACAATATTGGTTATTTTCGTGCTCTTACCTAGGTAGGTAAGCATAATTTAGAGAAAAACGCCCCGAGTAGTATGGTGGGCCAGGTCCGCCCGACGAATAAGTAACCTGATATATCCCATTAATATGTGACAAGGACAAAACGTACGGACGATGATGTTTTTCATCTTCTTCCACGACGAGAGATGATATATTACAAGTCCACACACGACGCTGCTACGATATGATATACTTGACTGACTTGATTTGACCCGGCTTATCGGTGACGACAGAATACTCCGACTCTACCAACTAACAACCCCCTTTTTCTTTTCTTTTTGGTGGTGATATTCTCCATTATAAATGCGATATACCTACCCTCCTCAGCGTTCGTTCCAACACGTCTGATGCTTTGTAAGGCATTCGTATTCTCCCACGAGATGCAGCACAGCATTGCCGTAGCTGTCCTTCTCCTGCTTTCCGTGTCGTTGTCAAGTTTGTCACGTCTCCACTCACTCACTCACTCTACTTCCGCCCTTTGCCTCGCGATCTTTTCCTTAGAGACTTATGTAGACCCTGTTCCATCACAGCCTGCCTACTGCCAAGTCTGTGGCGGTCAAGTTCCTTCCGAGTTTCGAGTTCCGTGTCGTTTGCTCGTGGTTACGTCCTCCCTGAGGCATTACGTGTTGAAAGGTACTGTTTGCGTGATGCGAACAGATTGGCCCGCCCCTTTTCTCTCTCGTCAAAATGCCACTCCTCTCACTCTCCTCGACCCTAGTAATCATAATACAAGAGGGCGAAAACGGGGTATCTGAAGAATGATTTTTGATCCGATTGATCCGGAGATTGTCCTCGAACCCAATTCATTAAGAAAAAAAATTATTCGTCCGTACTGACCATATTTGTACGCAATGGGGAGGTCTAGCCGTGTCGTATCATGTACGCCATGAGTCATACCAGACAAGAAAATAAGATGATGGAGGGATAGGAAAGGTAGCCGGTAGACATTCGAAGGAACGATTTTCCATGCAGATTTTGGCAATTCTCAAGCGACGCAGTACGACTCACGCTTTCGAATAGTGGAAGCTCGGTTCGGTCGAACACCCGAGAATCGGTAAATCAGGAGAATGACTAAAGGTTTTGGAAGGGTAAATGGCAATGGAAGATGAGAAGCGTAATAAATCAGGCAATAGATGAATGCTCGGTATGCTTAGATTTTAATAATTCAAAATGCGATGCAAGGAAAATAGGATTATCCAAGATTTTGTATGTCCTTCGGACATCTCGTCCGGACGATACGGCATCAATAGGCAGGCGAACAGCCTATCGGAAACGGTCAGTCTAGCATTCGAAACAACCAACCCATTCAGGAGCGCTATCAGAACAGCGACCGCGAGGGTTGACGTCAGCTGTCAGACGAGACCGAGCCGAATGCCCTACGTGTTTAAAAAGTCCTGCTCTTATGCCACCGGGGGAATGGCCGGGGCAGCGGGGATCTCGACCTCAGCTGGCACGTCACCGTTAGTAGCCTTTTGAGGGCAGTCGCGGGAGATATGACCGGCTTCGCCGCACTGGTAGCAGGTCTTGCCAGCTGTGTTTAGAGGCCCGCCATTAGGCGCGGTGCAGTCCCTAGAAATATGGCCAAGTTTTCCACAAGCATAACACTTCATTGCTTGAGCCTGACAGTCGCGCGCAAAGTGGTTGGGGCCACCACATTTGTAGCAGGTAGCAGGTCGGGGACCGCCAGCGAAACCGCCGCCTCGGCCGAAGTTGCTGTATCCACCACGGCCAACCGGTCCGCCGCGACCCATTCCAACGCCGGCCGGGTTGGGGCAAGCTCGAGCTAGATGGCCGGGTTGGCCGCAGTTATAGCAACGACCGTTACCACCAGCACCGCTCAAACGGAGAGTAGGGCAGTCAGCCTGAACGTGTCCGAGACCTTGGCAGTGGTAGCACTGCTTTGCCTCGGTGGTCCGAGGAAGAGGACATTGGTTAGATTCGTGTCCTAGGCGTGGATGGTTAGCTAAAAAAGGGCACCGGCGCGGGAGATTCGCACGACAGAGCCGTACCTGGCTGTTTGCAGTTGTAGCAAAGGCGCTCAGCGGAGGAGCAAACCTCGGCATAGTGGCCAACATTGCCACACTTATAACACGCTCGACGAGAGAGGGACGACATTGCGACAAGTCTGTGAGTCTGTGTAGATCCATCATCAGCGCGACACTTCACATAAGTTTGATCCCCAACTATCCATTCTTCGATGACCCGTCTGCAGCGATGTGGTGGTGGTAGGTTAGTTCTCTTGTCTGGTTGTAGCCAATCCCCAGCCGACGCGGCAACATCCATGTCGGATAAGATATTAGTCCAGATCAGCCCAGGCCGGATTTCGTAAGGGGAAAAAGGAGGGTAATTCGCAAGTATCGCCACCCGACATTCGTTCAACGTGCCAAGAAGCAGATGTCGAGGTAGGTAATAAATTGGATGCTACCCAAAACGGCAATAAGGGTGCCGCCACGTGCTGTCGTTTATCGGGTAAAATACCCCACGATGGGTGATGGGGTGGGCGGCATGATTGAGTGGTTTTCCAGAACCTGCAGGTCGACTAAGGTTGGCTGCAGAGACGGTTGGGTTCGTGCGACGCGACCCGATACAGAGATGCGAGATTGATGATAGATGTACGTCTTCCATCATTTGAAGACGACCTCTCAGACTGATCCTGCTGAGTCCTATGTCTGATAATTGGTTTCGGAGACCACTCTCAAGTTTGCGCGCGTGCCTTATGCCGGATCAGTCGGGTCGCAACTTTGCGCATTTATAAAGGGCGCGGTATAACCCCCGAAACATCGCATGATTAGGGATGTTCTGTGATCTTGTAGCGAATTTGAATATTGTAGCAAGAGTCTAAGTGCCGAGTCGTGAAGGTGTATCAAGGAAGTGGCGGCCACTTATGCGCAAACCGATCGAGTCGCGCGCCGAGGAAATCAAGCAAGTCATCACGAGATGTTGTCGCCAAATATTGTAGGCACCATAATCGGAAAAACGGTTTAGACGGGGCGCAAAGGATAGAGAAACAAGAATGTCTTTAAACTGTTGTTATGTCGGCGCATTGATCGCAAAATACGTGCGTATGGGTGGATTATCTGTTTGTTTTATCGGTTCTCGTAGCGCACCAGGATCCATCAATGTCAAGTTATGCGCGCGCAATAAAATCGCATAAAGCATAGTCGCCGCATTTGCTGTCGCGCTCGCTACCGCTATTTCCGTCGTCGTCGTCGTCGCCGTCTTATTGTCGTTTATACAGTTATAGCTATGTGTATATCGTCTAGGAATCGTTGTCGTACAACAGGAGGCAAAAATAAAAGAGACATGTCGAATTCTGGACCTGCCCGCTGTACCACACACCACCACTACCACCACTTGCGCCGCGGGCCAATTTTCGAAGGATGTAGTAGGAAAATAGAAGGTAACATAAGCAGACCAAAGAGAAACTTACAATGATTTCCCTGCTTATCCCTTTGGCAACTCTACTCCTTCCTTTTTACCTGCTGCTATCCGTCAACCAACAGCAACCTTCTTCTCTTCTTCTCTTCCGAGCAACGTCTCCTAACACTGCGCGACCTCCAAAGGGGGAGTGGATAATAGTACGCGATGCGATGCGATATGATGCGATGAAGATGTAATATCAGAATCACAAAAGAGGAAAAAGGAAGGGTTGAGAGGAAATAGAAAGAGAGGGACGAGGGAAAGGGAAAGGGCCGGAGTGAGGGGACAGATCCAGAAGGCGAGTGGATCCCGAAGCGGGCGAAGGGGCTACATTCTCCTCTAAGAAAGAGAGAAAAAAAAGAGAGAAAGTACCAAATACATTTACTTAAACTTAACCTAATTATAAATGATATATTATCTATACTCGCTAATAAGGTAACAGATACTTCGAAAGGCACCTTCCCTGCATGCCTCAGTAGGGTTAACTTACCTATTAGCGGATGGATCTTCAAATTCTGGTAGGAAGTTCAGGTGGCTACCTCTTTTTTTTTGCTAGCCAATTTCTTATTCGAGACTTCCTTGTTTTGTTTTATTGTCATTCTCTTTTGGAATGTCTCTTATTTTACGCAGTACATCTTCTTTTCTTCTCTTTTCTTTTCTTATTTAAAAGTGGTATAACGTATCCCACATCTCTGTGCGACATAGCTTGTGTTACCAGACTATACTATTTTATCATATATCCAATCTCGAATTCGCGATACATACAGTATAGGTAAAACTAGGTAAAACGACAGAAGGCTAACAATTCTGCTGTAATGGATTAATGAAAAGGCGCACTAAGTAAGTAGACAAACCTCCTTTTCCACATTGGCATCAACTCGCCGAGTCGCCAGCCAATAACAGCATCACCTAGTCCTCCCCCTTTACTCTAGTGTCTTACGGTTTGCTGCCCTGCATGACTTACAGCAGAGATTTCATAGTCTCTACTTAGGCAGGGAGGACATGGATACGAAGGGTGATCCAAAGTCTCACTAGCATATTCCTACATATTTTAGCGAGTTATCCGACGAGGCTAGCTATGCCATTTCTTTTCACGTGTTTGACCCTCGGGTATGCTAGAGGCGGATAGTATATCCCTCGTGTCCCTCTTATGCCTGCCTCTTATGCCTCTTATGCCTCTAGTGATGTTTAGTTTCTGCTATAGCGCTAAACAGTTGCAATATACAGTATACCTATACCGATTAGGTGATCAAGATATCTGGGTAAGTACATAACACATAAGTTGGTATACACCAATAACCAAGGACGAACCATCTCGGCAAGACTCTTATGCAAGTTCCTGGAGCTGAACTGCCCATCGTAACATGATTACCTGCTTGCTTGCTTATACATACATACGTACGGCTACCCGACCCCACATTATAGGACTTGAGGCCCGAACGACGCGCAGAAGCAGGGCAAAGCGGGATGGGATCAGTGAGAGAAAAAAAAAGGACAGGGTAGAAATCTGGAACAGTCTAGCTTGATTGGATTCGTTGCGTGATGGATGGAAGCTTACCTGGGTCAGGTTAGCCAGGTTAGCCATCAAGAATGTACGCATCCATAGATAGTATTGGCCTCCTTATACTACCTAGCCATCTAAGAATTTAGGGCCTGCATATTATCGCTGACACACGGCAGCATACCACATGGCTTCAATAATGTCTTGTGGCGATCCAATGCCTTTCGACGTTGGAGCAAGGAGAGATGTAACCGCCGCCTCCTTTATCAGCCTACATCCTCCATGGACTTACGCGACAGCCAATCAAAGTTCCGTCGCAATGCCGGGACCCTTAGAACGGTGCTTCCGCTATGTTGATCTTGCTTCCAACATCACCAACTCTCCGGGTTGCGACTGTGATCACAGCCTTGATTAGTCGCGCTTCACGAGAGCATGTAGATATACGCGGGTCCTTTTGTCGCCAAGCGTCCGGCTAACAATAGATTGCTGTCCAATCCTACCGCTATTGGTCGTGTCCCGTCGACAACATCTCTGCGATTGTCGCATACTCACGTACGGATAGCTGACATGCTGCGTAGGCGAGGCCTTTGGACTTTACGCTGATAGCTCTTATTAAGCTCTTCTAGTATATGATGATATATCGAGTCTTAGTAGGAACGGCGTACTTCTCACTCTAACAATATCATGCTCACCTTGTCCAGCATAGGTCTACATAGCCTTACCTAGGTATCTTATGTTGGGGCGCATAATACAGTTTACCTTGACTGCCTCGCTAGGTACCTATCCCGAGTCGCGGTACAAAACGACCCGTGATCCATTAGGGATAGTCTTCATGATCGTCGCCTCATGAGACAACGCCTCACCTATTTCTCCCGTTGATCACTCCCATTACTCTTCCCTTGCGCATTATATAGAGCTGATCCTACCTGTTTCTATTTTACTCGTACAATACTTACCTAGGCAACATAACTTGGAACAGAGACCTGTTTTGACAGATAGCACGGAATTGTAGGAATAAGCGCCTAATATTGCGTACATCACACTCTTACAATTATAGATCCTATGACCCCTAATTGTATTCGATGTGTGCTACGCCGAGCGACAATACAACCCAACTCGTTTGGCAAGCCATAATAATTCTATAACTGCCTACAATTACACGATAGCTCTTGAAAGCAATAATTAACGATCCTCGCTCCCATAGCGCCAGTGCTAGAACCCAAGAAACCTACGTGCGTATGTAATCCCATGCCACCTATGCGATGCGACTTGCTAGAAGAATAAGATACACAGGACAGGTGGTTTCGCTCTGTTTTGTTTTCCGTCTCCCGCCCTTTTTCCTCGATACCGTACACTCCATTTCGATTCTCCAACTAAGACTCCCGCGAGATTTTGGGAGAGTAGACTCTGCTCTATCACCGAGCATTCATTAGTCCCCGTCTCACCGCATGTGTCCGGCTTCTGATGGATGAGGCGGAAGCGGGACATCGGTTGTCGGAACCATGGATCTTGGACGGGCCTCGACTACGTAGCTGACACCGTCCTCTGACGCGTACGACGGTGGTCGCGCCGTTCCCGGACGAGGTTCCTCTTCACTTCCCTCCCTAGGTGGCTGATCGTTACGCTGCCAATAGAGACGATCCGGATCCACGCGCTGCGAGATTGGTAAGTAAAACTGATACTAATTTCAAAATCGAGTGTATTATACATACCACACTCTCACGCCATAAACCGTAAGCGGGAGGCTGTATTTTATTGGCCATCTCATTTCCTGCCGCTTCCTCGTCGCGGGCAAGAATAACATGAATTGGCCGTCGTGGAACTGCGTATCCGCCCGGTTCCAATAATCGTGGCATGGGACGCTCTTCGTCCTCTTCGTTAGGCGGCCTGACAATTAACATGCAGATCCTAATGAGTCCGTGGCAAAAGAATATGGTCGCAAATAGAATTATGAGTATTAGAAGCACCGTAAACTCGCTGGTGTTGACGTTCTTCGTGATCGAAAGGGCGAGGTCTAATAACTGTCAATATCTGGCCACGCAACAGGCAGACTCGAACTACTCACAGACAGCAAGCATAAGGATTAAGAAAATGCCTGACACGAAGCATCGCAAGATGTAAGAGCGCATGCGGCGCGACTTGATCCAGGGGAAGCAAAATAAGAATCTCTTGAGGCGTTCCCCAGGTTCATGCCTCCGACTTTGACCACCACGACGCCGCCTCCCTCTATCTACCATGTCGACTAAGTGTGTTTCCCCAGGGTCGGCGCCCCTAAATCGCGAGCGCCCCATATCGGGGCCTTCATGAGCAGGTGGTGGTTCGGATACGGTAGGTGGTCCATCGACTTGTATTCGAGGTAATGGAGTTTGAGGTGCGGATTCGGACGGCGGCTGTGGCGTTTGGGAGCGTGAGGCCGGACCCGACGATCCGCGAGTCCAAGTTCGTGTCAGGTTCGGTAGGTGTAGACGGGTAGAAGGCAGGTTCGGAAGGCCTAGATTGAAGCGCGGCGTCTTTGGACTATCGTCCTCGGGTATATCACCTTCGGTCCTCTGATTCCCTCCGTCCTGCCTCTCCGCACGCGATCGACTTGTGAACAAGGCCGGTAAAGGTGGTCGGCTTATGGAGAAGCGTCTCGTACGGGAACCCCTCTGCTCGTCCATCTCTGGCCGCCTCTGATGTTCAGGGTCTTGTGCCCGCCCCTCCGATGACTGAGCTCTCCTCAGGACGTTCGTCCGAACGTAATCCATGGTATGGTTATAGTAAGGCGGATACGCGGCTTCTTAAGCGTTAAACCTGATGTCACCGGTATCCAGCACTATACATGCTTTTGTTCGCCGGGTTCGCCTGATCTCCAAGGTTCAATGAGTACCACAAACGAGTGTGGTCTACAGCAAACGCGGATGGCCAAACTAGGCCGACTTAACGTATATACAGAGGGATCGTGCCAATGGCAACGGCCTGTAGATCGATTGGCGAGACGCGAGTCTTTTTTAGAAGTTACGTGCGGTTGGTTTCGAGAGCGAAGACTCTAGACGAATCGATTATCTCTTGGTATCCAAGGAGCGCTCGGGTCCTCGCAGGTTCGATATAAATTATATGTCTCGGATATAAACAATAGAAGGACCAGCCAGATTCCGTGAAGAAAAAAAGAAGGGATTATTGACTCGGAGAATAAATACAGTCAAATTAAACGCCTCTTTTCACGTAGGGGGAAATTGGAAATTGGAATCGGAACTCTCAAAGCCCGTTGCTCTTAATAATGTGTTCAAACGAGGGACGATAAATCAAACAGAGAAAAACAAGAGGGTTACGATAATTCCATCAACTGAGAGAGCCGTCAATTGGCTCACCAAGTGGAGGGTAGGTTCGAAACGAAGAAAAGACAGCCACAAACGAGAGAGGAGAGGGAAAGAATTGCGAAGTACACAACACACACACGCACGCACACAGACGGACGGATGGACAGACAGACAGACAGAGGGAGGGAGAAGTGGACGTCACAGCGCTTGACGCACAACTAGAGAGAGATGACGGGCTGATCAAGCTGATCGGGGCTAGGCAAACTGGAAGCGGACTAACGAACGCATCCAAAGCTTTGGCGGTCTCATCTGCAAATCTGGAGGATGCAACCCTCTTACTCGACCATCGCTATCGTTGATGAAGCATGAAGGAAGATGTCAGGCATGCAAAACAGCTAGTGACCTATGATCGTAGCTGAGGAAAGGGAGTTGACCAATAAAACCTCTCCTTTTCAAGCACTAGAGTACCTGCCACCCAGAGGCCCGTTCTCTTGGCCATACCGCAGGCGCCGAGGCTGCCTGACATGAAACTTGGCTGCAGGGGTATCGCCAACATCCACTGTTTCGGAATCCGGTACGTACCGTCACCTACTAGGATATTGGAGGCCGCGACCAAGAAAAGGGGACAAGGGGGATTTGCCTCCATACAAGTATCTCAGGACAAAATAAGAAAAGAAAACCTGGAAGACTTGTGGTTCGCAGGTATTATACGAGATACTTTTTCAGTACATACCTACGCATACATAGTATATCGATGAAAACTTGCCTCTGATATTTCTAATACTTTACTTCAGTTGTAAAAAAAAAAAAAAAAAAAAAAAAGAACCTACATACAGATGTAGTACTACGAAAGTAGGCGTTTATGATGTATTGTTACGATCTTCATATAGGTTTAATACTAGGCTATTAAGCTCGATGAATAGGGCCTATGTCGGGCTTCCTATTTCTATGTAGATATCTTCGTAGGTAGTATCAGTCTCGACTAGTCGGGGCCATGTCGTCGCACTCCCCAAAGATGAGCACAAGGTCTTCCTAAATCTTCGGGGATAGTACCCCGACACCCACCATCGATCATCGAACGAGCCACAAGTCTAGATCAAACTAGATCAAACGTGTGGATGACGACCCGAAATCAGGGGTCCAGTCATCGGGGTATCTGTGACGTAAGGCTATGATCAAACGTGGTTACTCGAACGCAAATGGTGGTCTGATCATCTTCGCATCCTTCTCGTTGTATTTAAGAGCTATCAACGCAGCTCACCAAGCAGCATTCTTCGATCAGAAGAAGCAGACAGAACTAATCTAATGTTAGCAAAGCACGTAAAGAGGCTTGGGCATGAGACAACTCACTGACGGGCTCCTCACTAGGAGTGAATTCGGCGCAGTTAACTACACCCTTGTGACCCGGCAACTTGTAAAGAAGCTTGCCGGTATCATTAGACCATATGACCACAGTCCCGTCGCCGGCGCCTACTGCAATCTTCTTGCCAGCCTTATCCCAACTAGCTCGTACCAGGTTCTTCTCAATGCCCGTCTGCGCTCCATCGAATGTGCGGATATGCCGCTCGGTAGGTGCGAACGGTCTTATATCCCAGGTTTTCGCCGTCGAGTCGTGGGAGTATGACAGCAACGATTGCGAGTCGGGAGAGACGCGCAGGCTAGTTACCGTATCGTTATGACCCAGCATAGAGTAAACGACGGCCTTCTTCCGCATATCCCAGACCTTGATATCGTTGTCGATTCCGCCCGAATAGATCTCGTTGCCAGCCTCCGCAACCGCCACAGCAGTAATTGGGAACTCGGTCTCTATGAAGTCGGCGGCGTTCTTCGACCGGGGATCCCATATGCCTATAGTGCCATCATCACTTCCACTAATTAAAAATTCCTCTCCTCGCTTGCTTATGTCGACAGTATTGATTATTTCCTCGTGGCCGATATATCGTCGTATCCTGGTCCCAGAAGTTAAATCCCAGCTCGCAAGATGCATGTCGGCTGAGGCAGAGTATAATATTTCCGAATCGCGAGACCACTGTAGATCCAAGATTGCGCCTCGGTGACCCGTTAACGCGCCGTAGTTTTCGCACGCGCCCTCGGATTTCCAAAGCACTTTTCATGATTAGTCGAATACAAAGAACGAGGGATCGGATGAGACCTACAAATACTTCGATCCATGGAACCTGAAGCAATTAGCCCTCCTGCAGGATTAAATTTGGCGGAAAAGATCTCTCCAGAGTGCCCTGAGAGTTCCATCAATGGCGCTTCTAAGTTACTCGTCCGGACGGTCTAGAGGATATTGTTAGCTCTAAGTCTATAATATATAGTATCAACATCTGATTTCAAACGGAATAGAAGCGTTACATACCGATTGAACCAATGCGCTGGATCCAGAGCCTCCATCTCGGCGAGATAATGCGGTGCTGGTGCCGGGCTTCTGTCTCTTGACAACCAATTGGCCTGCACCTGGGTCATCAGGCGCAGGTCGTTTTTCGGCGGACATGTCTGCTTTGTTTTTGCTTCCAACCAGTATTACCACGGAGTAAGAGTGAAATTGATTTCTAATATATAGATGTACGGCGCGAAAAGATGTTGTTGTATATAGTGTATACTGGTCGGATTGCAACGGTATTCAAATGTTGACTTTAATCTTGAAGCTCTTACCTTTTTTTTTATATTGCTAAAGTAGGTAGGCAAAGCTACAAGGTACATGAGGTAGAGAGATCTATGTTTTGGCGGAAAAGTAATTTTCCGCTTTTTGAGTATGGAATATCGGCGTTTTTGATACCCTCCCGCCGACATTACCCCGCGACCTCACTTGGTACATACCTGTTTACCTGTTACACTCCACTCGTTCACCGTCTTACATACTACACATACTACACATGCTACATACCTACATAGGTACCTAATATTTAATGCTACCAGATCCACATTCATATGAAAGACCACAAAGGCACATACTCATCCTATAATCCACGTTCGACAAATTCTTCCAGATTCGCGTAAGAAAGGGAAGGAAGATCGATGAACTGAATGAACTCAGTCTAAGCTCGTTAGTCGAGCATGTCAGCAAATAAGGCTGCCCGGGTGGGCGAAGAGTAAGCGGCCATCTATTCAGCCTCGCCAGATCATCTGCTAATGTATCTTAGGATTTGGAAGTAAGTTGGTGAGCTATTCGCAATATCAAACTTCTCTAACAACTCGTCATAAGGGGTCGCATAGATAAGGTGAACGCCGAACTTGTCACCCTGACTTATGGTACCATAGTCGCTCAGCTATGCAAGGATTTTGAAGGCGATTATGTCGAGGTCAACAAGCAACTCGACAGGATGGGCTACAATATTGGCCTACGTTTAATTGAGGATTATCTGGCCAAATCGAATACCATGAGACGGTGCTCGAATTTCCGGGAGACGGCCGACATGATTGCGAAGGTAGTCCTCAAATCGAGCAACTCCCCCTGTATTATCGATCTAAACTGACCATTGTATCCACTTGGAATAGGTCGGTTTCAAAATTTTCTTGAATATCACGCCAACCGTGACAAACTGGACAAGTGACAGCAAGCAGTTCTCCCTCGTATTTGAGGAGAATCCCTTGGCAGACTTCGTCGAACTCCCCGACGATGGTAGGGCCCAGGACGAGCTGTGGTACTCAAACATATTTTGCGGCATCCTAAGAGGAGCGCTCGAGATGGTGCAGATGCAGGTCGAGGCACATTTCATTAGTGATGTGTTGCGAGGGAACGATACGACCGAGATGAGAATATCTCTGATCAGATACATTGATGATGAGTTACCGCCTGAAGACGACTAGATTGGTTGAGGAGAGGAAATGTATGGTAGACTTACGACAAGCTCAGGCAGATTCTAACAGAAAACACAGTTGCTTCCGCCTTGCTTCTTCCCACTGGCATAGGCTGGTAATGATATTATTTAGGTAGCCGGATGTAAATATCCGGCGACGCGACATGATATCTCCTTGGTTGGCACAAGACTACACTATCTACCTAGTAGGTGACAATCGCTTGGTGGAGCAACCCCGTAAGTGTTGAGGTTTCTACGGCGGTTGTGTAGCCAACCAGAATCAAGACTCAGGAGCTGCTGGCAGTACAGTTACTGATTCTAGTAGAGTTGTAGTTTTATGCCAACCAAGGAAGAAGCCTTACATTGCCCTAGCAGTATGGCCTACCAGATGTTATACTATGGATAGGTGTATCGTGTTTTTATCTGTTATTTATCTTTATTTTTATTTTCTGCCCGGGCATTCCGCAAGTTCCTAGAGGAGTTTGCCGCAAGAAAAAGTATTCCCGAAGTTGTTCAACGCCCTCATTTTCCCCATGCCTTTAAATGATTTACACCCACTTATTATTCTCAAGCCGGTGTTCAACATATAGTAGTAGTAGGATAAGTTAAGAGGGGTGCACACTTTTATCCTATAGACATAGAATGAATGTCTATAGAGCGAATGTAGAGTCCCCGGGCACAATCCGAATCCCCACCGGAAATGTATTCCACGGAGTCGGGAGCGGCAAGCAACTAACTAATCAGGTATACCTATTAAAAACACAAGCTGCCGTGCGGATCTAAATTCCTCGCTTATTCTTATGTCGGGGCGGTCCACTTACTTCCCGAGACTGATGAAAATCATCCCATCGATGAGAGCTAGAGAGCCAAGAACCAAGGATCAGGGCCACGTTTCTCTTGATTCAAGCCCCGCCGAGCCCGCCAAACAAAGATGAACCCCTTCGTGCCCCATCTGTCTTGCAGGTTGATCTTCCGGCACTTTGCAGACGGGCTTACATCAACGTCAACTACACGATCCATGTATGTACCTAACCCACTGGGCCTCTTAAGGTAGGTAAACTTACTATAACCATGGCTTGGCATTATGGTTTATTTAGTATGATGTATAGGACGAAGCATCTTGTTTTGACCTGTTGGCCATCGCCATCGTCGACTTTAATAATATTCGTATTTATCTCATGACTTTAACTTGTGACATACAGTAAATATTGTATGTCGAGCATATAAATTTATCAGCTATTCAATAACTGTAAAATACTGTCGGATGCTTCTCTTCTACCATGTGTGCATTTCGCACTTACACGAGGTGTAACTGTACCTGCGTCCCCAAGTACGCCAGCTTATTATTAGCGTTCCGGATTGATGGGAGACCTGCTATGCATGAATGTAGGCGCCACCTTATTAATTTCGAGATTAGATTATATCTACCCAGCGAAGATATGAGCTAACTAAAGGGTCTAATAATATCCTCTGATATTTCAATTTAGGAATTATTGAATCTATACAGACACCACAAGACGCTTTTGCTTAGCGCTACGTCCACATTTCCTTGGGGTCTTCAATACTGGAAGTCATGAAAATACCTACACACTCGGGCAAGTACCTAGGTATGTTCCCAAGTGCCATAGCTAGAAGGAAATTCGCTCGCCTCCGTCTTCGAACTGCCTGGGTAACTGAGGCATCGATCTTGCCCGGTTCGTGCTGTATAGATATTCATATTCATACTCGACACCAAAACGCTCACGAGTCGTACAACGCACGGCTTGAATACAATGATTCCAGGAGGCTTCAGCTTCGCTCTAATAAGGCAAGCGTGGCAAGAGCCTAACAAATGAGAGGAGTAAAAGATATGGGCGACAGATAGTTCGAGAAGGCCTCTCGTCGGTCAGTAGTAAGGCGTCCAGCCCCCAAACGTGACGTATCGACGTTAACCAACCCCCGAATCCATCTTGTTACCGTACCGAGTGCTAGGTATACGTATTGCTTAAACCATTGTCGACATGCTTAAGCAGCATACTGTAAATTATCTGTATCTGTTGGGGAGACGAGGTTTGCCTTGGTGAGGAAGGTTCGTGATTTCACACGCCTCCTCTTACCATATGGCGAGATCTTTTCATCCTACCTGAGTACTAACCTAGGCCTACCAAAATATTATGGTCTTTCGTTGGGACCGGACCGCCTCAACATGAGATACTAGTTATCAGAGGTTGGAAAGGGGACTACCGTGATAGTGCTATCTATTATACATACCTGAGCATATTACCTACTTGATACCTTACTGTACTCCGTCTCGGCCATTCGCGATCACGGAACTAATCTTGAACGGAGGAAGAATACTGCCGGGCTCACGTACCTTATATTTCTAAGATTGCTTCATTTCGTTCATCGCATAGGTACTCCTTATACGGTAACGGGATAGCTGATGAGTGGCTAGATAGACCGGATAGGACCAGATCAAACATATTGATATCTCGATCTGGAATATCAAATCAACATAAGCAGAAGGTAAAGTATTTGGGTATTTTGATCTGTCATCGGCGAGTGCGAAGTCGATCCTAACGTGGAACCCCTGTCCCCTTATCTACATACGGATATACGTCTACGTACCTATCTATGTAGGTACCTGAAGAAGGTATTTTGCGTGTAAGATCCGTCCTTTTTGCCTCAGCCCACCGGCATGACATCTTGACCTGCGTCACTTTAAAAGACGAGCTAACGCTTCGATACCTACTAAGCATCTATATATTCAAAAGTCTGATATGATAGATCTTCGTAAGTTTAATAAGATTAACGAGACATCTAAGGAGGGAGGTTAAAAATAATTAGTTTTTGTTTAATACCAATGCTATATCAGATTTTAAGTGGGAAATGTCATATTGACCTGTGAGTGTACATGGCAGACGTGTACATCAGGGTCGGTGCTTGTTAGAGTTTTGGAATTGACATGAGTGGTGCCAAGCCTTAAATTGTGGAGAGGCAGTCTGAAATGTACGCTCGAGAATACGTACATATACTTCGAATTACTGCGGATATCTCGTATAAAGCTTATGTAGCGGTGTTCTAAGATATGCGCCTAAATCGGACCTTGCTGACCCACAGGATTTTCCCACCGCAAATGCTTCAACCCAGACCTACCTACTTCTTGATCCCCCAGTCTTGTCCCGCCCCGTTTCTGCAAGCTTCCTCGCAACTGCTCTTCACGCACCTGGCAGACCTTCACTTACCCATTAGGTGCCTTCAAGCCCCAAGACTTCCCCAAAACCCACCTGAACTAGCACCCGAAGCACAGGGTCCTTAACAATTGATTCAATCTCAATCTCACTTTAACTCATCCTAACCATCCCCCATAACCACATACCACATACTGGTCCATACCTACACCATCAACCCGCCACTATTCTTGCAAGTCTCGGCTCAGATCCGTAGAATTATATTCTTCACTTTCTTCTTACTTTCTCCATCTACCCTACTATCCGCGACATTCGGCAACCATCCCTCTTTTTTTTTTTCCACTGCCCCTTTTCTTGCGTGCCTATGCATATCTGGATAGAATTGCCTAGTCTTTTGAATGTCTGCAAGGTCGCATCCACCGTGCGCGATTTCGATTTCGCCTAATAATTGGCTTCTGACCACAGTTATTGGAGAAGGAAGACGGGCGCTGCTACACACGCGAAGCGCCGTGATCTTGTGTTGAAAAAAATAAAATAAAATAAAACCAGCTACCGGATCGTCAGCGAGACGAAAGACGGGAAGAAGGCGACAGAGGTAGAATAATTGCACTGGAATTAATCCCAGGTGCTGCGCGTCGGCGATTAAAGCACTCTGCCCCCATCGCCGGACACACAGTGCAGTTTTGACGCTTCGCTCAATTCTGCAGCCCTGGAGTAATCCACCAATCTACCATTTACCTACCTAAAACCGCTGTGGCACCTTACCTGACTAGGTACCTTTTTTACCTTACCTTACCTAACCCAACCTACCTACTACCTATCTACATATTCCTTAGGCGTATCCAACAATTACCTACCAGGGCCAATTCTTACAAATCTCTACTTCTATTCCTTTAACTCACCTATGTTCGAAGAGAGGTCGAAACTTATTTCGATTTTCCGAAGAACGAGTTGAATAAATTGGTAGAAGAGGGGTTTATTGTTTGAGAAACGAAGAACGAAGGGACCAAAAAAGGAAAGAAAAAAAGACGAGGCCATCAATTGTCATCATCCTCCCACGGTCGCCTCTTCTTATTCGCTGTAAGGGCACCAGCCTCCATTAAGTGCTACTATTATCAAGCACCTACCACCGCCACGACCTGACCACGCCCATTCCACCCGACCTAAATCGACTGACTACCAACTCTTCACCCATCTTCGCCATCGCCGCCGTAGTAAAATTCCGAGCACACACCACCTTCATTTTTTTCTCATCTCGTCCATTTTTCTCGCTTGCTGACCTAACACGTCACTCGCGCACTTCTATATCAAATATCTTTATTTTATCGGCCTCGTTTGACACTTTTTCTGGTCGTTGTATATCCGAGAAACTACTTTCCGTACCCGCGTTACTTGGTCGCATCCTCTCTCACTCCTTTTGCATATTGTCGGAGGATTCACGCTCTTGCCTAATCAATATTACTCCCTACCAAAACAGGCGGGTTCTGGCATAGAAGGATCGCCCTTCCCGGTATACACCATCTAAATATCTCGTGCCGGACCATTCAATCGATTATTAGAAGTACGCGCATCTCGCTGTCATTAGGTCCGAACGCTCTTCTCGTCAGGCAGCTTTCTCCGTCGCTTACCAACAAAAGGCGCCCGAGAACAGTTGACCGACCCAGTACCGACGAATTTATAAGATTGTCGCGACGATACGCATGCGCTTTCATCCGGAAGCAATCCATCGCCGTGATTGAACGACGCTGATCGTGACAGACTCCGTCTGTCCGTCATCTCACCATGAATAACGTTAACGTAAACATGGCTAATATGCCTATGGCCGGTGGCCCCGTCGGCGGTCCTACACCCATGATGAACAGTACCCTGGCCGCGCAACAAGTTCAAAGTCAAGGGAATAACCGGACAGTTCTAAACACATACATATACGACTACTTTCTTCGCGAAGGCATGTACGATTGCGCGCGTGCCATGCTTAAAAGCGAGCAAACCCTCAACGTCATTAAGGACAGCCCTGGTCGTCGTCGTGACGAGAACGGAAACATACTAGGTAACGGTGTTGGCGACGATCCCATGGACACTGATAGCAAAGATGACATAGACGCGAAGCGACCTCCCGACTTACCTCCACCCAACGTTCCACAGGGTGCCGATAACTGCTTTCTGTACGAGTGGTTTTGCTTATTTTGGGACATGCTG
Organism: Annulohypoxylon truncatum; assembly: GCF_022578515.1. NCBI lineage: Eukaryota > Fungi > Ascomycota > Sordariomycetes > Xylariales > Hypoxylaceae > Annulohypoxylon > Annulohypoxylon truncatum. The sequence goes on from NW_025953847.1 coordinate 66,008, forward strand.
ATGGCTCAGCGCAATAAGCCTGGGATAAGTGCTCCTGTCAGTGCCTATGTCCAACATACCCAAGTAGGTGTCCCGTACAATGATTCCCGCATGTGAATGAGACTGACAACATCAGCAACAAAACCGACACAGACAAAATGAACAGCAGGCGATATTACGGGGAATGCGACAAGATATATATGGACAGAACCGCATGATGGCAATGCCAAACGGGATGCAGGTTAACGCGAAGCAGCCTAATTTGGCGAGGACTGCTATGGCGAATAACCAGAACAAGTACGCTCTCTTAGATGTTTTTCTGACCATACCATTGCTCAATCACTAATCTATCGCACCACAGTCCGCAAGCACTTCACATGATGCAACAAGCAAAGCAGAACCAGATGCAACGCGACGGGTCGAACATGGATGGCAATCAAAATCGTCCAGGTTCTCCCGGTTCGGCCGAGAACGCACCGTCACCGAGCAAAAGACCACGTCTAGATGGATCAGGACCGTTCAATCCCCAGCAGGGAGGCATGATGCCTAATGGACAACGACCACAGCAAGGAATGCCAGGACAACAAGTAGGCAACGGACCCAGAAGTGCTGCCATTGCTCAGCATATGCTTTCAACAAACGGCATCGACCCAGCTAATCTGTCCCCTCAGCAGTTCCAGAACTTCCAGACCCAACCCGCGAATACCCAGGCCAAGTCGATCCAGACCTACGCGCAAAATTTACAGCAGCACCACGGCCAGCAGATGCCTAACAAACAGATGCCTAACCCAGCTGGTCCCCAGGGCCAAGGTTCGCCTATGTTGCAGCAAGGTCCCGATGGTAGCCAGATTGGCGCGTTCTACAATGCTAGCGAGATGGGTGGTCCCGGCGGGATGAGGGCCGGCCCTAACGGTGCTCAAGGGGCGGGCGGTAGCAACCACGCCCTTCAAGATTATCAGATGCAGCTGATGCTATTAGAACAGCAGAACAAGAAACGGCTCATGATGGCAAGACAGGAGCAAGATAGTATGGGTGGCATGCCTCGTGGAGACGGCGCCGGTCCCGGTGGTCCTGGACCTAACGGCCAACCCTTCCAGGACACCTCACCTCAGGGTGCACGGACAGGAGCTTCCCCTAATCCCGCCGAACAGCAGATGAAGGGCCGCACTCCTCAGATGAACCCCACCGGTATTCCCTCACCTATGGCGGAAGGCGCGCAATCTAGGGGATCGCCCAACCCCATGGGCTTTATACCTAATGGCATGGATCCGAACATGCAGCCTCACTTCTTCAAGGGCATCAATGGGATGGACGGGAATATGGTCGCCGCTGCGCAGATGAATGGAGGCATGCGGCCCCCGAGTTCTCACCCGAACCAGCCCTTCAATGGCCAAATGAATCCTCAGTTAATGAGGCAACAACAAGGTGCTCAAGGCGGTCCTCCAATGCAATGGCAAGGGCCGAATGGGAACGCGATGGGACCCCAAGGAGGCCCTCAAGGGCCCCCAGCTCAGGTACAGGGAACGCCGCAGCAGAGAGCTATGCCACCACCGTCGGCTCCTGCGCCAGCCAACAACGCTGCCGCGGGTCGCCCACAAACTTCATCACCGCAGCAGAACACTGCAGCCCCCCCCACTCCTCAGCAGTCTAACAAGACCGTAAATAAAAAGAAGGATACTAAGACTGCGAAGGCCAAGGTATGTATTCATTATTTACGAGTGTTGATGATTAAAGCTAATTCACTATACAGGCCACCGCACAGAAAAAGGCCAACCAGACCACGGGGGCAACCCCTGCTTCGGAAGCCGCTCAGGAACCTGAGCCTCCTACGCCTGTCACTCCTGTGAATACCACGAACTTCAACAAGAATGGCCAGAATGTGGGTGCTGCCCAGCCTGCAGCAAGCGCTCCCGTATCTGCTCCTCCACCTGCTCCGGCACCGGTTGCGGCACCACAAACACATCCCGACGCCGGGCAGATAAACTCATTTGGCATGGACAATGGCGGCGCAATGGTAAGTCATCTTCCCAGGGTTTGGGGGATCTGTACTAATCCTCAAACAGGACTTCAGCAGTATGTCTTTTGCGGACCCTATGCAGACGGGCGATGTGCTTCAAGACTTCGACTTCGACTCGTTCCTGCATGATAACGAGGCAGACCCCGGGTCTTTCGACTTCAATGCGGCGGCGTTCGGAATGGAGGGAGCCGGCGAAATCGGAGCGGAGTAGGATTTCAACTCCGATTCGCTCTATCCAGAGTGATACCAATCTTCTTGCATCATCTCCATATTCGGGTTAACCGGGGCATGTATTGGCGTTTTATCGGCTGGGTTTATTTATTTTATTTTTTTAAACTCGCATCTGGACCGGAAATTGGTCTCTGACGGTTGTCACGCTTCAGCAGACCAGACACGAAACACGAATACTCTTAAAAGCCTGTTGAAATTATCCTCTTAGATTAACCTCGTACCTCATCCTGTTCTTTAGCCCTTTCGTACCACTCACATCACATATCCCTACCTCGACTTATCGGGTGTCACACCTCTGGTGCCAACCGGGGTCTTTCTGCTGTCGGTGTTAAGGTTGATCCTGCTGAAATATTTTCTCTCCTTTTTTTTTTTTTGTTTTTTTGCAGACTACGCGCTACTCTCTCAGTCACTGGACTCGCTTGGTTCGTCGTTGTCCTTACATTGGTTGACATTAGTGAAGCGAAGTGGTAATTCGATCCATATAACACGGATTGAATTTATGTACAGTGGAGATCCGAAGGGTTCTTTTTTTTTATTGGCTAGCGACTTGAGGTTGAGGCAAGATTGCCTTTAATAGGGTACGCATTTGAGTTGTTCGACGAGGTCCATCATTCTCTTAGCAGCAATTTCGGCGTTACCTTTTGTTTTGCTGGTCCCTTTCCCCCTTAAAGCTTTGTTAAAGGAGGCCACTCGAGTTTACGGACGACGAGCAGGACGGACACATAGGTGATTCAATGGATCGACCTGCTTAGAAGGCTTTTCTCGTCATGGCGAAAAAAACACATTTGAGCTGCGTGGTGATTTCCGGAACCGAAAAATGGTGTGGCGCGCGTTGGGGGTGGCGAAAGTTCGGGAATCTGTCTATTTTCTTTTTTCTTCCCCTGAGAGAGTCGAGAGAGTCGAGAGAGAGAGAGGGTGGGATTCGGTGCAGCGAGGTTATCGTGTCATCTCTTGTGTATTCAATAGAGCCGAAAGTTGCTATTGTTCACGCGTATTTATCCATCTCCTTAAAAGGCATTCGCTTGCTCGCGAGTTTTTTCACAAAGAATATGCATTGAGTTCTAATGTGCTATGCTTTTACGAGGTGTCTGATTTTTACGCTGTTGCCAGGCCGAACCGACATGTCGTGGGACGGACAGGCTAGCCGGGCCTAATGTCCGACTACGAGCCTTTTAACTACAATAATGTGAATATAGGTCAGATTTTACGTGCCAACTGGCAGTCTTATACTATAAATTCATTTATCCCCTGAATTACACAATCGACACTCCTTACACGTTATAACACGTATAAACTACCAATATGGGTAGAGTAGGGGATAACTTAAGTTACAGTACAATACAGTAGTATTAGCATATGGTGCACTTCTTCTGACTCTATTCCGGTCTTGTTACTGGAAGTAAGCTTCTATTTTTTAAAATAGGAGTATTCGTAGGCAAAGAGCCGCTCTTATACAAATATGACGCTATCCATCTATTATAGACTCGCCTAAGGACTTGCCTAGCTGTATCAGAGTCTTTTCGTATAGTTTCCCTACGTTCAACCGTAATTCTTCGTCTTCTCCGTCCTCATCTTCCTCGTCGACCTGTCCATCCGGGTCACCTATGTCATGCTCCGTGTAGGGGGCTATTTGTGTGGTTGATGGAGTAGGGACGGCGGCGGCGGTAGTATCCGGAGTACTGCCATTAATCTTTGGCGGCGCTTCATCCTCTATTTCATCGTCGTCGTCGTCGTCGTCGTCGTCTAATATGAAATGAAACTTCTCTCCAGGACGTCTTGGTACGAATCCGTCTACTTCCGGGACTGGACTCCGGTTTCCTGGCGCCGCGTCGTCGAGTTGAATATCTGAGTCCTCTTCTTTGATTTTAATCCGTCTAAATTCCTCGAGCCCCTCGTCACTTATATCTTTAAATTTCCGTTTAGCAGCAGTATGATCCAACTGGTCCTTGTCCTCCAAGTCTGATTCGTCGTCAAAGTCCATGATATCCTCAGATTTTACCCTGGCATCACCGTCGTCGGAGTTCTCATCCAGAACAGGAGTTTGTATGAACCCTGTAGAAAGCGACACGCTAACATTTCGCCTTACAGGGGATTGCGCTATTCCATCGCCGTCATCGTCTGCAAATTTCTCCACGTCCGGCTCGTCACTCATAATCATGGAGACCAGCATGCGGGTTTCGTCGGTTAGGCTCTTGCAGCGCACCATATCTGTTCTTGTGAATCCTATCCCGTTGCCTTGGAATCCTGGAAGTGGGTCTCCCGACTTGAGGTCGCGGCCGATAATAAGGCTTGCAAAACAGTGATCTAGCTTTTTAAGAAGACTGAATGTAGGGCGCGGCGATGGCAGGAAGGATGGTAGATAGGTATTAAAGGCGAGCGCGACGTTTAAAAGGTATGGTATCTGCAGGCTAGCTGGGGATCTAGTCAGTTGTCGCTTTTCTTTTCCCGTGTATCATCATATAGGAACACAACGTACGGGTCCCGGAGAACCAGAGCACGTCGACGACCTCCTCAAGGTCCTTGCATACTTCGTCCATGCTCTCGTATCCGGTCACCTCGTCGGCAGGGTCAGGAATGCCGTGCTTCTTCACATATCGGCGCGAGATGTGCATTAACCGGTCGGAGACGTAATTCCTGGCATAGTCTTCCTTCTTCGAGCCTCGCACGAGCGGCTTCGATCGCGGGTGCGGTAGACGCGCAGCTGCCCGACTCGACGCAGTACTAGGAGCTGGCGAGGGTAAGGAGGTAACGCCGTCCGGAAGAAACCCACCAGCGTTGGCAAATCTTGGTGTTTCAACCATTCTCGAGTATTGAATTGATGAAAAAGGTAGATTGTAAACTGAAATGGTTGTGCATGAGGACGTGTGGATTGTTTGGTATTTCGTATAGATAAAAGAGGAAAGGAAAGAAGGGGACCACAAGCTCTAGGTACTTAAGCTTAGGTGATTGCCTTCAGCTCAGCCTTGTGACGCCATTGACCTGTCAGTTGCGCACGCCACAAATCGCCCCACAGAACCGGGGCACATGCGCACAAAGCATCGGGTTGGTCCCACAATCCCCACTCAGAGTGGCTCGAGCTTTCCGGGCTTTATTCAGCCTTGAATCTTCCCCAGATCTTTTTTTTTTCTTGTGCTCTGATAATAGACAATTCGGATATCGATTCAAACCCCCACCATTCTCATTTTCTGAACGAAACACAGCAAACAGAGCTTACGAACAACTCACAATCATGCCGCCAAAGAGAGTCGGTGGAGGACGCTCCAACAAGGGATTCCTTAGCTCTACCTATGAGACCATCACCTCTCCCGAGAACGCATCCGTCGTGCGGAGCGTAGCAATATTTGGTGTATGTCTTCCTAGGCCATCGCTCCATATTGCTAGTCTCACTCAATAAACGATACGTATAGGCTGCGGTAGCTTTTCTAGCTAGTCCTTGGAGCGAGTACCTTCTCCCACCGTAAGATATCTACGCATCCAACAGAGGCACTCTTATAGAGCATTAACCTTTCGATCAGGGTATGAGATCCACGTTCGACAGAGAATATGACAAAACATTGCGTCGCAGACGGTGTACTATACAAGGCTAGAAGTGCCAATGTACCATAGGGTGATGGGTTGGTAAATGGAACACATGGATTGCATCGAGTTGCATCGAGTTGCATCTGATCGGTTATCGGTGGGTCGTTATGAAGACAGGTCCGGAGGAACAGCCACCTCTTGACGTATTATACGACGAATAAATCCCCATGCTCTTACTACAAGCCGACGATCATCAAGAATGATTCAGTGATGCGAATGTTCCAATCGGGAACTAGACGAAGCTGGTGGTTACTTACCTACCTAGTTGCGTATGGATGCTATTTCGGGTCGATTCGTCGATTCATTACAAGAACCCCACGAATTTAGCAGGAGTAACATCAGTCTTGAAGAAAGATCGAGTTTCTGTGATTACCTAGGTAGGTCCATTATCACTTTATCATCTTCAACGAATATGCCCATGTCCATGTCCTGTTTTCTAGTTTTTTATCCTCTTTATTCTCTACCAACTTAGACAAGTTATCCCCAGCCAACATGCCGAACTATTATGAATATATCCCTGAACCCGTTGATTTCTTCGCGGAGGCAGCAGCTACGGAATGTATCAAGGAGGGTCAAATTCGCGCGTGCTTCTCCTTATTATTTCTCATAGGGGACATTTTATCGGACCAAGATGTGAAGAATGATTATGTGGTCGAATTCTTGACGCTTATGACGTGGTTTCGAAAACGAAGTAGGCATCAATTCTCCATGCAATACATTCTATTCCAAAACATCATCCTCAATATGATATTTGCGCCAAATGATACCCCGAACCCAACTGCTTTGGACCCTATTCCTCTTCTACTTCGATTAGCTGTCGACACCAAAGTTCGAGATCCAACGCTCGGCACTGTACGACCGTTCGGTCGACGTGATCTTATGGTTGGCCTTATGTATACATATTGTAAGTAGTACTACCACACACACGGTTCCGTCAAACTTACATGGCAATGCTTCTTTTCAGCCAACGCCAACACCTGTTCGTCCATATGAGTCGATAAACTATAACTTCCAATTTCATGTCTTCGCATCCACCTTATATCACTATGGGGTACTCAGAAAGCCGGAATTCTTCGTACGCGCCATGGTCGATGCATTAGAGCGTAGATACAGAGATGCCAGTCGTCTCCTATTAACCCTCGACGCCGTCCACTGGTGGGTCATGAACTTCGGCTTCCGGTTATTTAAACAAAATTCGAATAAGAGATGGGTCATTACGAGACTTGTGCGGCCCGGAAGTTTGTATGAGGAACACGTAATTCGGACGTTTGGCGGGAGCCGCCTACGGGGTTGGTTGACGGTTCACCGCTGGCGGTACTGGAAACGACGGCTCGAGGAATCGATGATTGACGTTGTGGATATAGAGACCAACTATCTGCTGAGCGGCCCGAACAACATCGCCCGGCAGGCTGCCGAGAAGATAGGCCGGATACTGTTGAAAAATGGTTACGAGGTCTAAGGAGAAGAGAGGCTTCAAGAGGTGATTTACCGGCGAAAAGATTACTAATTACACGCATGGCTACCTGGTACAGCTGAGCAGCCGATGACAAGTACGCATATCAGATACCGTTTGTTTTGGTTATGAAGCGGCTTGGATAGTTATTCATTGTTATGGAATAGCGATTTTGACATTCATCCTAAGGCCAGTCCTGAAAAGGGGAGACATGAAATCTCATCTTCTCATTCAATCAGCTTTCTCCTAGAGTACTGTGAACTCTGAGCTAACTAGATACATACCCGAATCCTATCCAGAACATACTTACGCACCCCCCCTGGGGCACACAAGGTCATTATTATTCTTATAATGGGTAATATGAGATAATATTTCCAAGTTATTCAATCAAGCTCAAGGTGTATACGGAGAATCTCGACCAATGGTATTTTCACTGAAGTCTACTATCTATAGGGAAATAAATATGAGTAGGTATTTTTGTCCTATTCCCGGGAATTCGGGTTGGAGGCGCTAATGGAGTTGTCTTGGATATAGTGGTAAAGGGGTTTAATACGCCCGTCTAAAGACCCCAGCACTTTTCATCTTACTCCCTGGATTTGACGTAGGTATAGTTACCACTATATACCATCATATGCTGTTACCCTGCACAGTAACATCGAGCTTGGTCAGCCCTAATTGGTTGGGCAGGCTAGGGGCTCGGGCGCTTCACCGCTACAACAGCATAGCGATATGTGACATTATACACGAAAGGATTCAACTAGAGCTTCAACTAGAAGTTTTTGCATATCAGCTAAGTTCAGAAAGTACATAGCTTCGCCGGCCCGAACCCGAATATATGTACGGACGGGTCCTCGGGTCAGGGGGCTTACATAAATAAAACGTGCACCAACGGTTGCGGTGATTACTGAAGCAATCAGCAAAGCCGCATAGCGTGACAGGGTGATTCGCATTTGCGTTTCCACCCTCTTCCTTTTCTGGATCAGAGCCGCATCTCTTACACACACCCCCAGAAACGGTCCGCCTTTCATTTCTGATTCCTTTTTTTCCAAGATCTACCATAGCTCAATGAAGATCCCCCCTGACCCCCTGAGCAAAGACTTCCCCCGTCGGTCTCGATAATAGACTGACCGCTCCCGCAATGCCTGCCAAATGACACGTGCTTCGTGCATGGGCTCGCAGGGTTCGAGCTCGACGGCTGGTCTGATCTATCCCTGCTCCCGAAAGAGCCATAATGTACGAGGTGCATGAGCTATGCCCTTACGTCCAACCTCTAAACAGCGCGCTTGCCACGCGCCATCGGTGTCACAGGGAATAGGACCACTACTACGATTAACGCTCCCCGGTAGAGGGACCGTGCAATACCTACCCCAACAGTTCGGTTCGAATTTAAACGAAACATGGAGGTGGGTAGCACCATCCACATATAAGGCGTCCACAGGTACGCACATAGCACATAGTTACACCAACGGCCATCCCCTCCGACTTGGATAGAGACTGTCGACGAATTCTCTATATAGTATAAACCTTCTTCCACTCCACCAAGGATGGCAGATCCAAAACCCTTGAAAGATAAAGTCGTCCTCGTGACGGGAGCGGCCCAGGGCCTCGGCGAGGTAATCTCCAAGTACGTCGCCGCGCGAGGCGCGATCCTCTCCCTCGCAGATCTGCAGAAAGACAAACTCGACGAGGCGGCGGAGCGCATCAAAGCGCTGTATCCCGACGTCCAGATCCTGACGTGGGCCGTGGACATCACGGATCCGAAGAGCGTGGAGGAGTGGGTCGCCGCGACGAAGGAGAAGTTCGGGCGGGTCAACGGCTGCGTTAACAATGCCGGTAAGTGAGCTTCTCATAGTTACCCTATTTCTCCCTTACCCCCCCTCTCCTACGTATATCGGTATTAACAATCCGAAAACAGGTATCATAGGCAAAGACGCGGGTCCCATAACAGACCTCAGCCTCGAGGAGTGGAAGAGCGTGATCGACGTGAACCTGACGGGGCTGTTCACGTGCCTCAAGTACCAGCTGCGCGCCATCGCCGACGACGGCAGCATCGTCAACATGTCGAGCGTCGCCGGCCTGCGCGGCTCGCCCTTCTACCCGGCCTACGCCGCTTCGAAACACGGCGTCGTGGGCCTGACCAAGGTCGCCGCTGCCCAGTCCGCCCACCGCGGCGTCCGCGTTAATGTCGTGTGTCCGTGAGTATCCCATCCTCCCCAATCTATCCACCGTTCGATCGTGAAACCCCAGAGTCGGCCTGACCCTGTCCTTGAAATTTGTTTTTTTCTCCTTCTCCTTCTCCTGCCGATAAAGTCCGACGACTTACATAACTAACCTCGCACCAGAGCCATCTCGGACACGCCCATGTGGCACCAGCTGCGCGACCAGACCGGCGACCTCCGCGTCGAGGACTTCCCGCAGCTGTTCAAGCGGTACGTGACGCCGGACGAGGTCGCTTCCATGGTCGGGTACCTGCTGTGCGACGAGAGCAAGTTCCTCACGCGGACGGCGTTCCCGGTCGATGGTGGGTATTGTGGTTGATGAGGTCAAAGTAAAGGGAAGAGCCACCTTAGGATCCTCGAATGGGATAAGGGAGCGGGCGCGGGCGGTGTTTAATGAGGCCTTGTTGAAGCCAGGTGTGTGTACGATGTTATGTCGGATATGATTATGTGCTTTTCTAGCGATTAGTGCGATCAGCACAAAAGGTCGATACACTGTAAGAAGCTTGACTAGGTAGGTAGGTAGATAGATAGAGTTCCTATCATGCAGCTAATGACTAACGTTGCATATGTCTAAATATGGATGGGAGCGTTTAGTAATGGGGAGACAAGTCTACCAGCTATACCTAATATACGTCCCGAGGTTACATACATAACCCTTTAGATACCACATCGTGACGAGGTGGTGATCAGTTTGGTGTTGTAAGAAGGGGCAATCGCGTCATGTTAAGAAAAGGGATTGGAATTTCCAAATTCATGCTAGTATTCCAAGTTCGCAATTTCGTCTATTATCTATGGTCTTTGAGATGGATTCGTTATGGATGATTGAAGTTACTTTTGCTCTGCGCCAATATGCATGCTTTCCCGTTAATTTTAAGCTACCTTTTGAGTTCCCCTTCTCCTCTCTTTGATAATTCTTTATTTTGGCGGCGAGGTTAGTTTTCAACCTCGGTTTCCGAGTCATCATCGTCGATTCTCTTGCTGTTGGGTGGCGGCAGGTATGCCAGGAATAGAATAATGAAGCCAAACACAGCAAATCCCTGGTTTTACCTACATTAGCAAATATAAAACTGTACGGAGAGGACTGTTGACATACTGCGTTGCAGAAAAATGTTAAGCTTGGTGTTCCGGCTTCAGTAAAAGCGGCAAAGATCATGCCGAACAGTCCCTGGGTTAACAAACTAGCCGTGCTTTCTACCAAAGTGATGGCACTAATTGCGTCCTGTCGTTTGTCCGGTGGACACAATTCGGTCATGACTCCCTTCGCAGCCGGCGCTGATCCTGAAGCGAATGGCAATAGAAAACCAGCTATGGATGTCAATCAATAGCGGTTAAAAGGCTAGAATTTCGGGATATCTTACCTAAGTATACCTGCCATCCATCCGTAGAAAACCCAGCGAAGAAAGTCACCATGGAGTCAACTACGAGACTCCATCTAACGAAGAAAAGATCAAAACCTGTTCCAGAATCCTCTTCATCCGGATCGGGTGCTTGGACCGGTTCTTGTGGAACTTCCCCGCCCTCGACGGCTTCGAAGTCTTCTGGGTTAACAGGAATATGGCATTCCTGTTCCGACTCCCCGTGTTCCGCATGTGCCGGCTTGCCGTTAAACCATATTCTGCCGGAAGATATAATTTTGGGAAACATGAGCAGCAGAAAAATACCACGGATGGCCGAGTTTCCGAACATGAGATAACCGTTCTCGGTCGTGCCGAAATTGAATTCGGATGTGCCGTACATCTGTAAAAGAATAGGGGCGTACCCGGAAGCAAACTGAATTATAGTGAGAAGCTAGTTCGAGGGGATGTTGATAATAGGGTTACTGGGAACTGTCACTTACTACACCGAGGAATATTCCTAGGGCGAGAAAGATCAAACTGTAATTGTTGACGATCTTTCCCGACTCTAGGCGGTATTTATGAGGAACGATGATTTTAATAGGCGCGAAGAAAGCGCTGATGCCCCGAGCGCTCTGTTTTTGGGTCTGGGGTTTACCATTGCCGCCATTCGGCAAGAAGATTGCCCCGTATATCGTACAAGCGACATATAAGAAAAATGCCGTCTCAAAAGGACGTCTGATATTATAGACATCGCCAAGAACACCTCCAACTGTAAAATTGTTAGTCGAGTGCTGAAATATTAGGCATTAAACAGACATACGAAGGAATCCAAATGCAGTCCCTAACATGATCGATCCCTGTAAGCGTCCAAAGACGGCCGTACGGTCCTTAGGCGCGACCAATTCACTGACCGCAGTATTGAGAACTAGCCTTCATCAATCAAGTCAGTAAGTATTATTGGGACAAGACTATGGGGGAGCGGTAGTGACTTACTGATAACCACGTGGACCCCCTATTATACCAATGGCTTGGCATGCCTGAAAGATGATCTCACCCTTCCGGCCACCAATTGTCACACCAAGAACTTGCGTCGAAACTCTCAATCCTAACAAGGCGGTTTGCGAAACGAAGGCCCACCGAGGTCCCCAGATCTTGATGAAATAACCACATACGAATAGGTTGAAAACTCCGCTGAATGAAGTTGACATTCCTAGAATAGAAACCTGCTGAGCTGTTCCCGCCGTGATCTGGCGGTTATGGCAACGATCTCCTAGGCCTTCAAGTGGAGGATTATGACTGTAGAAAATATCGCATTCCATAAGACGGAAGACATAGATGATCTTGATCACCCAATTAGCGCCGTGATATGGACTCAATTGGATGTTGGAGGCTTACCGGGACTTGGGTAATGCCAAGAGTGAAAGCCATCAAGAAGCCGGCAAGGAGGATACGATTGGCGGGCCCGAATATGACGGCATCGGCGGTCTTAGTGACCTTGGTTGACTTCGGAGTAGTGGCTCCATTTCGTCCATCTTGACCATTTTGGAGTAACGGACTTGTCTCATCGGCTGCCATGACTGGGTAACGAATTCAACGATTTGGTTGAAAACGTGAGAAAATGAAGGAAGAAGGGATTGCGATGGAAGTCCGAAAAGGTTTCTAAGGTTGCTTGACTGCGCATAGCAGCTGCAGTTACTTACCAACGGCTACCGGGGTCTTACATGTACACTACTAGACTTACAAACATGTTACATGGATTTCCTTGTCCAATGGCAATGGCTTCCGCTTCGGCCCCTCTGCTATTTAGCGGTAGAGCTGATAGCACTTGCTAAACTCGAGCCGCCGAAACCTGCCCGATAGTTTGCCCCTCTGTGGGTAATCGCATCGGCAGTGTCCCGATTACTCGATATGTAATCACCCCGCCTCCATTTGTGACACTGATAAGAGAGATAATCGGGAATATCCAATCAAAATATGGGGAAACGCAGTGGAATGCGAATAGAAACTAAGTCCTTTCGTAGAAAACATCATGCCGCGACACTTCGACTTGCCTTCTTATAAGTTGAAGAGTGATGAAAAGAAACACCACAATTGAGGTCACTAGACTAGGACGGTATATTGTTACTCATGTTGCTAATTGCTGCTGTACGTAGTATGCATTACTTTTGCGGAGTTACATAAGCGAAGTTAGGATGATTATCGGGCTACTAACCTGCGTCCGACGTGCTTTCCTTATTTGGTATCCGATGAAGCGACGAGACCGAGAGCTTTGCTTTAACGTTATGATCTCCGGGATATCTACGGGTCATTCTTTGATAACGTTGGGATCTGCCTGCAACGAAGTAGAGATAGCTTTTCCATATATAATCCAATTCATCTTATCCTTTCGTTGCCCCGCGTGCGTGTATCTACACAGCTATTGTCGGCAACCCCAACCCTAACCCCAGCTCACCTCACGATCTCTTTCATGGAGGGGTATACGTAAGGGGCGCGAAGCCAAGAAATTCTCGTAACTGAGACATTGACGCTCTGATATTATACAAGTTGCGATAAGCCCGATTGGGATCAAGGATGTCATGCTAGGAAGAGAATTCACCGAATGACATAGACATTTAAAGAGACGGTCTAATAAACATCATGACGATACTCAATTATGAAATTGCGCGACACTCTCGACTGTTTGTACTAGAGGACGGGTACGGGGCGCCTGCAGTAGTAAGCCGTATAGTAGACATGCAATGCATATTTCGGTAGCTAAATCTACAAGAGCCGAAGGCCGCAGCATTCATCCGGTAACCGGCGAAACTATATGGGAGTAACACCAGATACGATATAAGTAAGTTCTCGCGGGCGTGTAGACTTAATCTGTTTAACTATTCTACATACCTGGAATTCTCTTTGTCTTGGAGACTGATCTTTGTCAGCGAGATTAGACCACACGTCAACCTTAATCGTCGGACATAAGAAAGCAAAATCGGATTTCCCCAGTCGCGTAGCTGCCACAGCTATCTTGATCAGAGAAATCTGAGCGACGGACTGGATAGTGATTATGGCTGTGAATAAAGGGGATGAAGACCAAACCGAGAAGCCGGCCGTTGGCCCAGAAACAGAAGACCTTTCTACGACGGGTCAAGGAAACGTCGATACATCGGTGATAACTCCTGAAGATCCGAAAGAGACCAGCTGGCTGGCCAAGATAACGACGGTGTTGAGTTGGATGCCGCAACGCTGTCGTTATGATCCGGAGAACCCGCCTAGTTTCACCTTGTCGATGAACATTCTACTCGCCTTTGTATGGTCACAGCCAATAGTACCCATTTCTCCATTACACCTGAGCTAACTTGCGGCAGAGTGGGACATTTACTGTTGCGAATCTTTACTATGCTCAACCTATCCTGAATGTCTTGGCCGAGGAGTTCCATGTCAGCTACGAACGGGCATCCGACATTGCAACTCTGTCTCAGGCTGGATATGCTGTTGGCCTACTTTTCCTATGCCCCCTAGCAGACATGGTACCTCGGCGACCTTTCATCTTATTCCTCATATGGGCCACGGCGACCGCTGTATGTGATCAATCATTCCAATATTTCGCATGAAGTTAATGTCAAACAGTGGATTGGATTGTGTCTCACGAAAAGTTTCGAAGTCTTCATCAGTTTGTCATTCCTTTGTGGAGTTGGGTGCGTATTCGCCTTTAGCCCCTTTACTAAGTTGTCTATGATAACTAGTTCCGTCTCCTTTTCTATGTCTAATGATACCACAGAACGGTAACACCGCAACTCATGCTGCCGCTCGTCGGCGACTTAGCACCGGCTCACCGCCGCGCTAGTTCGCTCTCTGTCGTTGTATCGGGGTTAGCACTTGGCCTGCTGATTGCCAGGGTGCTATCAGGCATAGTGGCCAATTACACATCTTGGAGAAACATCTACTGGTTAGCATTTGGAGCCCAGTACTTGACGCTAATTCTGCTCTTCTTCTTTCTCCCGGATTATCCCACGAAGAATAAGGGCCTCAACTATTTCAAAGTTCTCTGGGGAATGGCGGTTATGGTCGTTACAGAACCTCTGCTTACCCAGGCTTGTATCATCGGGTTTCTTCTAAGCGCCACGTTCACTTCTTTCTGGACTACTCTGACGTTCCTCCTCGCGTCGCCGCCGTATGATTATTCCTCACTCGAAATCGGATGTTTCGCCTTCATTGGGATTGTGGTCGTCGCTCTTGCACCAGTCTGGTCACGCCTTATCACTGACCGATTTGTCTTCCTCTTCTCAGTTGTGCTCGGTCTCGCATTCGAATTCGTGGGTATCGTGATATCTACATTCATCGGAAGCTTCTCGGTAGCGGGGCCTATAATCCATGCCATCATGATGGATTCTGGGACTAATTTTTCGCATACCGCTAACCGGAGTAACGTTTATAACCTGGATCCGAAAGCTAGGAATAGAATAAATACGGTCTATATGGTTTTCGCCTTCGGGGGTCAAATAATGGGTACTGCTGTAGGAAATCGACTCTATGCGCAAGGAGGCTGGGTTTGGAGCGGAATTTCTAATATCGCCTTCATCGGCGTGGCCATCATTGTGGGCATAATTAGGGGGCCAAGAGAGACTGGCTGGATAGGTTGGTCTAAAGGTTGGAATATAAGGAAAGATGACTCCCCAAAGACAGAAACGAGGCCTCCAGCAAACAATGATATTGAAAGAGCCCTTTCTTCATCGAATAGTCCAAGAGAGGAGAGCCATCCGGAGGGGCCTCCGTCATCAAAATAGTCCAGGTCCTTTCTATGAGTTATATAAGCATGTTACGTGATTAACACTCTAAGTAGTGTAAAAAGATACGAGCTAACTTTAGAATTTCTTACAACTTATTTATCTAGACACTTATGATAGCTCGACCTAATAATGAATCAAGATTGTCTAATTTCTTACATGGAATCTCCCGCCTTTTAAGTTTTTATTGCTCTAAGCTACTTAGAAAACCTAAGCAGTGACTTCATTCAAGCTATCACAAAGATCACATATAATACTTGATAAAAAGAAGAAACAAGAATTTCCCACTAGTGCATTGAATCCATTCAAGAGGGATAGGGTCACTGCTGGGTATTGGTATCCACCCTAAATATATGTTTAACTAGGTAAGTACCTGAGAGCAAACCCCTTATTGCGGCGACTGTAACCAATGTCGTGCGTGACAGTTAACTGTTCGACTTCGGAGTAACCCCTAATTACTATTCCTGCGGTCATGTGAAATGATTCCTTCTCAGCCACCCCCTTCATGCCACTGATCTTCTCACATCACCATACAGCTTCCCCAGTCAATCCGACCACCGTCCTGCGCTGAAGTCCATTGCAACTTGGGGGTATCAACTGCGTTGATTGCTGAATTCATTGTATTATCTAAGTTGTGACTGATTTTGTTGCGTGTTGAGTCGAGAGACTTGTTGGATTTTCTGTTTAACTTTCTTACGTTGGATCTTAGGGATGCTAGCAGTAAGCAGCAGTTCCAGGTCTTTAAATATTGTCCGAATGCCTTTGTTAAGGCTCGGACGCCGTAGAGAAGAAGTGAAATGCGAAGTGGGGATAAAGACCCCTTTAGTCCTCTTGAATTTTCATTATGCGCAACCCAAGTCACGGGCCTATAGTCAACCATGTAACCTATGATTGGGTGATGTTCTGCTTTGACTTGAAAACGCCTGTCTTAGCAAGTCATGCTTGATAGCTATCATAGCTGTTGTGTAACTTCTTGAGCATGCCTCCTGTCATATATTTATAGTTTAGCTGGTGTCATGTTTTCAAGGTTATCATCTTTTATCTCTTAAACAAAACCTTCTATGTTATACTCCGTGGACCAGTAAGTTTATAAAATTTAGTGCAGCACTTTTGGTGACCCGGCAATTTGAATTCGTTTCACAAAGTGTCACTTTCTATCCCAACTGTAGTGTACTTGTTATTTTACAGCAGCAAGCCTGAGAGGATTTTTGCTTCAAAATGCTCCTAAGGGCTCTTTTTATGCCTTTAGCATTGTTTCCACATTTGTGCCTGACCCAAGACTTTCTCGCACCAGTTGTCGACCTTGACTATGCCTTGTATCAGGGGTACTACAATACTACATACGATCTGAATATCTACAAAGGGTATGACCAATGAAACTTTGAAACAACCAAGATTATTATTCTGATCATTGTCTAGGATAAGATATGCTGCTCCTCCCATCGGGAAGTTAAGATGGCAATTACCGCAACCACCGGCACAAAATCGTAGCCAGGTGATTCCCGCTATTGAATATGCATCACGATGTCCACAGTCTGGGTGCGCGCCGAGGTGTGTTTAGCAGTATTTTTGTCTACCAAATATTCTAATCAAAGAAGACAAATGACACCAGTTCCATCGGGCTCTGAAGATTGCCTATTCCTGAACGTCCTGGCACCCGCAAATAAGACCATGCTACCGGTTCTAGTCTGGATTCGTAAGTTCATCTATATCCTTATTCCGAGTTCGGGTTCTAAGTAGCGCAACTCAGACGGTGGTGGATACGGGGTATCGAGCGGCGCGTTCGAGCCGTCACCACAGATGCATACAAATGAGAATACGTATATCATTGTGACTATCCAATACCGGTTAGGCGCCTTTGGCTTTCTATCATCTGCTGAGCTTGCCGAGTCGGGGGTACCCAACGCGGGAATCCACGATATGCAATTTGCGCTGCAGTGGGTTCAAAAATACATCCACCTCTTTGGCGGCGATCCGACACAAGTGACTATAGCCGGGCAATCAGCTGGAGGTGGTAGCGTTGCGCTGCTTGGTATGGCAGATGGTGGCGTTGACAATACTACTTTGTTCAACGGCCTTATTGCCTCAAGCCCCTATTTGCCTACGCAGTGGTAAGTTCAACTTTTCGCATTCGGTTGGATATCGTTAATCGATATCTTAGGGAGTACAATAGCACGATGCCAACCAACTATTATTACCGTTTTGCAGAAGCTGC
This sequence comes from Annulohypoxylon truncatum, assembly GCF_022578515.1. Taxonomy (NCBI): domain Eukaryota; kingdom Fungi; phylum Ascomycota; class Sordariomycetes; order Xylariales; family Hypoxylaceae; genus Annulohypoxylon; species Annulohypoxylon truncatum. The sequence continues at coordinate 83,807 of NW_025953847.1, forward strand.
GGGTTGCCTGCCAGACGATAGCAAACCTGACGGATCTGTCTTTCAATGTTTGACTGAGGCAGACACTATCGAACTTCAAGAAGCTAGTGACTATATCAGCACGACAGGACTTTATGGCCAATGGGCGTTCATTCCTGTGACAGACGGGAAACTTCTGCGAGGACGTCCATCTAGCCAATTACTAAATGACGGAGAACTCAATGGTATCCGCATTCTATCATCCAACAACCCAAATGAAGCTCCAGGCTTTATTCCTCAGGGTATCGACAACGAGGATCGATTTAGAGGGTTTCTCTTCGGTAATTATCCGCTATTAAGCGAGGAAAACATTACCAGCATCCTTACCGTCTACTTCGTTCCGGAGAATAGCTCAAGTATACTAGTCAACTCCGACGGCGAGCATCCGCCATACTCTATGACGAATTCGGGATGGGCCTCTGGCTGGCAACAAGCAGCTACGAACCTCTACGCGGAGACGACCTTCATTTGCCCCTCGTATTGGCTAGCCGACGGCTACGCGAGGAAACAAGATGGAAAAGCATGGCATTACCAATTCTCCGTTCCACCTGGGCAACACGGTCTCGACCAAACGGCGTTACGCTCGGATATAGATGTTATGGGCACAGGAATGGATGAGGTGTTCCGTACCGCCATTCAACAGATCTGGGGCAACTTCATAGTGAGGGGAGACCCGGCGCTCAGTAAGTCGCAGACACGTGCCCTACATCATGGAAATATCACGGCAGTTAGTGATGGAAAATGGCCGGAATGGAAAGGGGAGCCAGGCCACGACTGGATGGTGAATTTGAACATGACCGGCGGTGTACCAACCTCAACGACTTTTAATCTTGATGGAACGTCGGTCCAGGTCATTAGCTATGTGCCTGGTAATAGTACCTCATCGCAGCCCTTAGAAGCAATATTTAAGGTGGTCGAAGGTAGTTCTTGGGAGGGCGGAAGAGGCGAAAGGTGTCGATTATGGGCAGATCTAGGACCTTGGATCATGGCGTGATAGCTCCCAGTTTCTGAAGGTTGCTTAATTATGTACCACTCGACGAATATTCCATTAATTAGGTAATTAAGACGATCTTAGGTATAATTGACCCAGCCATCTAACTATAATATCCGTAATTCATTGCCTCGATGTCATGATAGATAAAACAACATACAGGATATAAGAAAAGGGGTTGTCTTCTATATCACACTAATCTTGTTTGAGGCATGATGCATAATTGCCTACATCCTTTAACATCAATATTTGGGACGACAACTTATCAAGTCTAGTTTCTTTCGGAATGGAGAAGCCGCTCGACGCGCGTAACTTCTCTAGAGATACTAGTTGATCTTCCACTAGGATAAGTGATATGATGTTATATCATATAGAAATTGAAATGTATTATGTAAAATAGATAATGTTCGCTGACGATAAAACAAGAAAATACGTTACTTTCGTAACCTCGAGATAAGCATATATCCATATTAGGCAGGTGGATAGATGATCGATAACTGTATTAATAGACTTAATTGCATGTTATTAAGACACACTAGAATTCCAACTTAACACTACGGATTTGACAATCCGAGCACTCAGATATCGAGTCGAGATATCAGGTCGAATATGACCTACGTACTACTGTCCAGTCCGATTGAATCTCTTGGCTTTAAATATTATATCAAGCATCGCTTTTCTCCGAACAGATTAGATAAGTTCCCAGGTACATAGTAGTCAGGCTGCCAGACCGAGCTTGCTTACCGAATCGTAAATAAATGCTGGGGGTTAGACCCAGCTTTGATAAGGAATTGGTGTGATGCAAGATAGAATGTTCAGGGCGTACGCAGTAGCGTTCGAGTTGCGCACATAGCTGTAGGCTCGTAACATGGTCGCATTATGGTGATCTTCCCCGGACCCCACTTCAAGCACGAGAGACGGGGGTAATAGGAGATATCGTCTCTTTCTTCGGTGCTGATCCATCGCCACGTGGGATATCGACACGCGATTTTAGGAAATCAAAAAGAATAGCAATAAGAGTTTGGTAAAGCCTTCGAGCATCAAGAGAGAAAAATATGAAATTCAGGGTTGTGGTCGATGGATGATATGAGACACATCTTATATCCGGGTTATCATGGACCGATCAAAAGCGAATGAGACCTCATTCTCACCAGAGTTGCCACTCGGCGTTATTTGGAGATATGCGTTCCTGGGATGGGCGCAAGCCCCAGACGTCACCCACTTTGTCCACGTCCTGCAGGTATCGGGGCTCTTATCTGCCCTATCTCCTCACGCATTAATGTGACATGACAATGATCTATCCTGCGGGGTGAGAGTAAGGGAGGTTCCAGAGCGCGAGCTTGCATATAATCGAGAACGATCCCCATGTATTCGGCGAATTTGTAGATCTTGTCCTGCAGTTGTTCCAAAAATAATCCATCGAGGACCGTTACTAGGTCACAACTCGTGAACAATGACTCAACCATTGGAGATCGTGACTCTTCCGATGGAGGCCAAAGGTCCTCTAGAGATCCCTACGGAATCCGACAAAGAGAAAGATGTGGAGAAGGACCCGGCGAAGGTGATGGACGCGGAGATTAGTGAGAAGAGCAGTGTTGCGGCTGGGGAGATTCAGGATGAGACAAGTACGAATTTACTCCATTTTATCATCGCTCGATGTTTAACATGCTTACCAGTAGACAGTTCCGAATTACAGCGAAGAGGAATACCACAAGCTAAAAAGGAAAGCTGATAGGTACCTGCTTCCGCTCATGTGGCTCTGCTACGGTATCCAACAGACGGATAAGACGTCCATCGGAACACAGGCTACCTTCGGCCTCTCGAAGGACACCGGCTTGCAAGGACAGCAGTACTCGTGGCTCACGACGATATTCTACATCACGTACATGTGTTTCGAATTCCCGTCCAACATTATTCTGCAGCGGTATCTGATGGGACGCACCTTGTCGTGCTACATGCTCTGCTGGGGCGTCGTCGTACTATGCGTCGGGTTCGCGCAGAACTTCACGCAGCTCGTCACCCTGCGCGCGTTGCAGGGATTCTTCGAATGCTGCATTTCGCCCGGCTTCATCCTCGTGGTCGGAAGCTGGTATACCACGCGTGAGCATGCGTCGCGATCGCTAGTCTTCCAGAGTGCCAACGCCGGCTTCGGTGTCATCGCCAACCTAATTCTCTACGGGATCGGCTCGGTCCAGTACAAGCGCGGATCCGAGTTCCAGGCCTGGAGATATATGTCCTACGTACGCTAACCACCCCCTCGACATATGATAGGGGATCATGCTAACGCTCCTATCGGAATAGTTTCTTGGAGGTATGACGATTCTCGTCGGCTGCCTATGTCTTTTCTTGTTAGGGACGCCGTCCGAAGTGCGATGGTTATCACCCGAAGAGAAGAAGATCGCGAACGCGCGCATATTATCGAACAACACGGGCCACGACAAGACTGGCATCAAGAAATGGAAGTGGAAGCAAGCGCGAGAGTGCCTGATCGACCCATGCGTGAGTCACCCTCTTCGTCATCCCTTGAATAAAGGGGGAGAATATCAATTCCGCATAACTAACACAGCCGCCGATTTCGTGTTTAATAGTTCTGGTTTGCCGGTATCAATGCGTTTTTAAATTCCGTGCCTAATGGTGGCATAACTGCCTTCGGCTCTATCATAAATACCAATGCAGGATTCAGTGAGTTGCCGATGGGAATCACCAACTAGGACGTCGAGAACGAAACTAATCATCTATTAGCCAATTTGCAGGTCATCCTCCTTGATATCCCGAAGAATATCACGTCCGTATTGTGGTTCGTCTGCATCGGCATCATCACGAGCAGGAAGAAGAACCTGCGCCTGTAAGTTGTAGTTGCGGTGTGTCTATCTTGAAGAATCGAGGGTGTATTAACTCGGGACATCAGATACTTCATGATGGTGTCAGTCATCCCACCAATAGCTGGCTTCGCTATAATGGCTGCGCTGCCGAACCAGCCTCAGTACAAGTGGACTAAGTGGGCAGGGTGAGTTATCTCAAGAGACAGTCTACACTCTAGGTGAACTTGTGTCAAGAACTCTGCTGACGAAGATCCTGTATGTAACGTTTAGCTACTTCATCACTGTTCCCTGCGTAGTAGCGCTCTTCTTGGCTTGGACATTGATTCCCTCGAACGTCGCTGGCCGCACCAAGCGTACGTTAACCTCATCTTTCACCTTCGTTGGATACTGCGTGGGCAATATGGTCGGGTCCCAGATCTTCAAATCGAAGGATGCGGTACGTCTCTTGATTACTTATACCTCGCCTCCTTTACTTCTACTCCTAGTCGCAAGTTGGGAGTTTGGCTGACAAGACTTCTCAAAGCCGAGGTATATTCCCGGAACTGCTGCTTGCTCGGTATGCTTCGGGTTGGAGTTCTTCTTGCTCGTTGCGTGGCGGGTCATACTCGTCATGAGAAACCGACGACGCGAAAAGCAATTGCTTGAGCAAGGCATCAGTGAAGAGGAGAGGATAGCGAGGGGCAAACAACTTGGAGAACAGGACTGCACTGACTTTGAGAATCCTTATGTAAGTCAATGTCCCCTATTCCTTCCCCTACATTTCATTTTGCCGAGGTTTGATCTGACACTATATGACACGTAGTTCCGATATACGATGTAGCGTTACCAACAAGCGAGTCTAATGATCTTTCGGCTATGTGAGGTAGATATTGATATACCTAGTATTAGACTATTTCGTATGCACAATGAAGATGTTCGAAATGAGAGGTAGATGTAACTGCTTTCGAATAATGTGAGTCGAGAACAAATGGATAGGCTCATAAAACCTTAAGTGATGTTTCTCCTAAAGCTCTCGATGTCCCAACTGGAAATATGTGACATAAGCTTATATATCCGCCTTGTCAGAAACCTCTGTGAGAGCTGATAGCCAGAGGTCTCGCCAGGGTTAGCTAGTAGTCCAGAAGGATCGGGAGTCTGCTTGTAGGAGGCCGCCGTGTTGGCGGTTAGCCCTTTAGCTGTAGACAGAGGAAGGTCTATATATGTATACCGCATCCCCTGGGAAGGAGTAGTTAGAGCTCTTCGCGCAACAACGTCGTTATCCCTTAGTTGTTTAGTCCCGCCTCGTGATACACCTCAGGTTTAAGAGGTAGTAGGTAGATACTAGAGCTTTATGCATGAGGCGACAAGTAAAATAGACAAAATGCCTAAGCAATCCGCGCTGAGGATAATGTCGTTGGCGACATAGAATCAAGATTTTGCGCGAATCAGGTTCATAACAGGCATGGCAGCGTGAAAGGTCAATCATGGTAAAGCAATATTGGAGACCAAAGGTTTGTGTAGAATTGCAAAGCGCGTCCAGCGAGTCAGTATACTAGATCGCGGATCTACCCATCGCACTCGATGGAAGCAAAAAGGGGGTATCTGCAACGAATATTCTTCCAAAGCAGACGAGGCGCCTCAAGGCCGCGCCTTACCTCCTAGGATAGAGATGTAGCAAAAATCACATAACATAAATAGGTATCTCAAGGCTCATCCAAAATTCCGAACCCAGTCTCTGGTAAACGCCAAATTCCATTCCCCATATATACACCCAATTCTATTTTTTCGGTGTATCATATCACGTTACTAGGGCTTTCATCTCAAGACGAGTAGATGGCAACCCACTGAACTTCCATCATGCTGCCGTAGCCATCTAGCGTGAGCTATACGTTAAGAGGTTAGCCTCGGCGGATGCCATGGTTAGATCTGGGCGAGAATTGTACTTACCAGATTAGGAGCACCTGGCCAGTCACCGCCAACGGCAACATTGAGGATAATGTACCTGCAGAACAGTATTAATAAATTTTAAATAGGCACCTATTAGCGAAGCGGGAGCTTACAGAGGGCTGTGGGCCAGAGCCGACCAGGTGGGAGCATCGTTTATATCAGCCCCAGTAACGGTAGAGAAGGTGTTGCCATCCAACGTCCATGAGATGGTCTGCTTCGTCCAGTCGTCGTTGGTGCGATCGATCGTTACACCCCAAACGTGGAAGCCATCGGCAGGCATGGCAGTGCTCTTAGCACGTCCGACAGGCTCATTGCAAGGGCCGCCGACGGAAGTTCCGCAGTGGAGAGTACCGTAACCGGTGAGGAGTCCATCGACCTGTTCCATAATATCTATTTCTCCGGCGGCAGGCCACGAGGTACCGTGGCGCATCGCGTCGCCGAGAGCCCAAAAGGCAGGCCATAGTCCTTGTTTGTTTATTATGGGGTTATCGCCCAATAGAATATTTGCTTGAATCTTGGTGACCTTGCCAGGGGCGGGAGTCCAGGAACCTTGAGACTCAATGCGACCTGAGGTCCAAAGGCCGGCGGGCGACTTCCGCGGAACGAACTGAACGGTACCGCCACCGCTGATCTGGACATTCTGGTTTGAAGTCGTGTATGACTGAACTTCATTGTTGGTGTCGATGGCATCCATGATGTTCCACACATTACTCTTGGGTGAGGCGCCTGCGGAACCCTCGAAGTCCTCAGAGAAGATGATATTCATACCCTGGATGTTCGGAGGAGTGATGGCCGAGACAAGAGCCGGTGCCACACAGGCGAGTAAGCTTTGCTGGAAGCGCATTTTGAAAAGCTGTAGTCGATAGTGACGAATATACTGATGTCAGGTGCGTAATGATAGTAAGTGTAAGTGCCTTGTCCTATAGATCTGAAGATCTCCTGGATAGACGAGGCCAAGCTAAGATGGGAACTGAAGGAATAGCTATCCTGGCTGTGGTAGAAGGAAGCCTGTCTTGCAGGGAGGTGACAGATATATAGTCAAAAAAGAGAGACGAAGTAAATAAGCCGATAGCTAACTGGCTATCAACACGGAAGCAAGAAAAAAAGAGTGTGGTATATAAACTCGGCTAGCAAGAGCGGAAGAAAAAGAGCGTGAAGGCACAATAGTTGGGCACGGAGGGAGAAAGAGACCAACGAGAGAGCTCCGAAGCGGCTCACCTTGAGAGATATATATTAAGAGCCCATAATAGACGACTCGGTTGTGTGGTGGTACCGGGTCAAGGAGTCAGGGGTTCGACTCACGATGGGCTCGAATAGATCCACACGGATCTAAAGAAGATGGTGGCACTGCCTAAAAAGTGGATGACAAAGGAACTTACAAGGCCCTTGAGGCCGTCAAGGGGAGCCAGGGACATCGGACAAAGAGACCTTACTGCATAGTAGACAGGAAGACAACAGGAACCAAAGAAATGGGAACATAATGCACCGCTAGGGTGGAAATTAATTGTGGGAGCTAAGGGTGAAACTGCTGGGGTGTTTAGCTTCATCTCTTGACTGACTTGACAAGATATATGCCTGATATGGTGGGTAGCACCCCAGAGTGGCATTGGGCGCGTTGTTCCTGAATTTCTAAGCCATAACAGGAGGGACAACAGGTCTGCGCATCGTGAGTGGTCAGAATTTCGAGCGCTCGAAAAACGAGACCTGGATTAGTCGAAAAATGCTCCGGGCGTGGCGACCTCTACCTTGATGTTTAAAATGGAACCCAACGAGGTTCTAGTCTAGTCTCTCGGTCAGCATGATCATGACCATGCTAGACAATATAAAGGGAATGCTATGCACGTGTTTATCAAGTTGCGAGTAGCAACTGTACGACTAAGAGCCAAGAATGATGAGTTGGCTGATCTGTTCAACAGTTGGCACGTACGATAGGACAAGTAAGTCCGGAATCCGGATGGGGAATAGATGAATAAGTTCTTGTGAAGCCCGATCGAAGCCAGTCTGCAACGGTCTATAATCCGGCCCTTAAGGTTACTTGCATGTGGTTGAGGGTTGCTATATGTAGTTGGTTGGCTGAGGATGAAGAAGGTGAAGAAGATGAAGGAGTGAAAAAAAGGGAGAGACCTGGAGGGGCGGACGGCGGTCAAGTTGAGTTTAGCGTAGAAACCCCCCTAGTCAGGTACAGGCTTAGTACCTCGGTACCTGAATATGCATGCAAGCTGGCAAGGTCTAGTTCTGTACAGCATAGGCCGATGCTGAGTTGGCAGCTGCAACTACGGCACCCAGAACGCATTAGCGGGCTATGTACCTAACGGTTAGCCAGGATTGATGGTGAAACATGCCCTATTCGTATCTCCTATTTTGTTAAACCTCGCCTAGATAGGCAGATTATGGTGGGGGTTATCGAGTCAACTCAATTCTTCTTTTGATATCCATACCTACCTAGGACCTATTTCTCACCTCACCTACATCGTTTTAACGTAACATATCATTGTTAGTAGGCAATTCGACGAAGTAGCAATAGATAATAACTCTGTTACTGTAGACAGCCTATTGATACACGAATAACCGCGCACAATAGCCAGTATTGTTGTGAATATTGACTGTTCATAGCCGCAGAAGTCGATGTTAAGCGCGCGCACAATAATGCCAATACCCTATTCTTACCCGAACCATCCGAACTATTATATTATACTTTACCGCGCGCTCGTCGCAATACACGCGCTGCCAGCTACTTACCCAGATGCGCTTATAGAGTACCTATGAATGTAGCTGGAGGTAAACGTACGATGGTGGAGCTCGCCAAACTATCAGCCCCCAATCCTAATTCTCCGTAACCGCAGGCTCGGGTTCAACAAACCACACTATATCTCTTAACTGTTGTGGAAGGTGATGAGGTGATAAGAGTGACGAGGTGGAGAAGCTCACTGCTTCTCTCACTGCTTCTGCACTATTCTACTCTGGACAGTTATGTAGTCAGGTCTGAAGTATCACCGACGATCTTTCCAACTTGGAGAAATATCCGTAGACCCAAAAAGAAGAACGGCAGTCCTATCAGATTCTACTAGGTACCTAGGTATGTACCAATTCTCACCACATTAGTCAAAATGCCCAGATGCCGAGCGTGCGGCGGCACGCCACCGTATGCAAGTGCTCGATTCTAGCTGGCGCTCTCCCGTCCAGTGAAATCTTCTTGGCAATCGAACATCTGGCGAATAAAGTTCCCCATCACCATTCAGTTAACATAAAGGTCTGTTTGTGAGAAATCTAGGTTGTCCAGGTTGTCGTCCTATACTCCCTTTATTTTCTTTTTTTCGCTAATGGGGGGCGAGAATAATTCTTCTAATATCTTTTTAAGCTCCGGCTCTCGCGTACCGAGGGCTGAGTGACCATTGGCAAGCAAGGGCTCTTCATGATGTTTCTCATACGAACCTGTCAGCCCTCAGGGGAACCTGTTTCATGTCTTTTTTAGTATTCGGAGCCAGCTTCCTAAATGAGCTTTGACTCCTAGAAGAATTTTATGCCCATATGCATGCGCATCCAGAACGTCGGTGCGCTCGCTGGCTGATAAGAAACTCGGTCAGACTTCCTGGCCTTTCTGCTTTTCTCTCAAATCAGTGTAGAGCCGTAGATAACTAGGTACTTAGGCGAGACTGCTTACTAGTTACCAGTTGTCCACGTTGCGATGCATCCCTTGCCATCCTATGAAACACAACTCATCTTTGGTAACTCACCTTGCTGTAATTTTCTTATTGGTCTAGAATAGACGTTTCTACTCTTCGCTATTCGCACGTCACTAAAATCCCTCATCCCTCATCTCAAACTACATAATAAAAAACCCATCATGATATCTGCGGAAGTACTAGAATGTACACAGGCATTTTTCTGGAGTCGATGGGTTTTGAAGATCACTGCCGTCGTGGTACGCGATCGGACGGAAGATGATACCCCTGAAAGCTGATCCGAGTCAACTTGCTCGGGCGGGTCTTCCGCTGAGCTGGACTACTCCTTGGCACACACTAGCTAAGGCCGTATCTGGGTCTCGCCAGATCTTCAGCGGCTTGCCTTGATCTTGGTCCCATGCTTGCACATTGAATTCTATGCGAACTAGACATATAGATTGGTATCCATTCGCCACAACCATGCTAGAATGGAGATCGTCTTTACCTTTACCTTGGTAACGTGGCAGCGTGGGCGGCGTGGGTTGGAAGTTTCCATCGAAGGCCTTCCCAATAGTAAATACATAACATCAGTCCCGAATTGATGGAACAAGCCCCGTTATTGAGCGACAATGGGAAGATCTTGCGATCTGCGCTCACGGTCGCTTTAGTGAGACCAACCGACCGAACCCCAGGATTCGTCAATCATGATCTGTGAGCATAATTACCTGTTTCCTAGTTTCAGGTCGACATAGCTGGAACTCATCTCCAAAATAATTCTTTAAGTACGAGTTGTGACCCAAGCGCGGGATATCTGAACAACTATTTTCTCTATATATTTGAAACGTGTCATTAATTGCAACCCCAATCTAGCAATATGTAGGCTAATATATTCAGCCATGTGCTCTAGAGACTAATAACCAGTTGTTAAAAAGCATAGTTGTTTATTTCGTGAGCCAAGGTGATGGGCAAATACCGAATTCCAGAACCTAAATTCGCGAGATAGATTGCATTTCATCTACTATTAATATCTGCTTCGCTCCAACGAGCATTTAACGAACGGGATCCTACCCCTTATATTATCTCGCCTGTGATTTTCTGAGCGAGCGATATTCGCTGGACCACGACCTTGACCACCCAATCTGATTCGCTCTAGAATATCTAATCACTTGAAAAGCAATCGGATCATGGATGTTAACAAAAAGTATGATGCCAATCGAAGACGGACGAAAGAAGCAAATCACCTCAAAAACTTCGCCCTTCTTATTTTCATAACATCGGTACCTAGGTAGTACCTATCTACCTATGTAGGTAACTTGGAGATGCGTGGACAGCCTTACCCCTGACCCCTGATTACATAATGTGCCCTGAGTTTCCCTAGGTGCTTACCTAGGTACTCATAGGCGACAATCAACTGCAAGACAATACGGTCGCCTGTAGTTATAAAAGAGATATAACGAGATATGCGCCAGATTTTACGCATTCCGGCTGAAGAGTCTACATCAAAGCGTTAAAGTAGCGCAATATATTTCATATTCTCTATCGTTCCTGCCTACTCCATGCATCTAGGAATCTCGACCATCTCGAACTCCAACTTCGAATCAATAGCGATATGCTTATTTCGACAATATTTCCCCCTTAACATCTACCTATGCGATATAATAGTCTAACATATAGCATTGGTTCGATATATATCCATATGACTTGGACGACAATCGGATTATGAGTGTAATTACAATGCACAAATCATTCTAGGTAGGTAGATAGTCCGTGTGAACCCCTTTCCAGTGTTGAAGGTAAGTACAGATAAGGATATACAATAAGTTGTATTGTAGAATCACGAGAAATAGTATTACTCTCACCATCAGACCTTCCTGATGATAAACCGAGTGCACTTGCGTTACTACTTGTGATATTTGATGAGAAGCCGCCATCGACCACAAGCCCCTGGCTAGACAGTTGATAAGTAAAGCTTGAGAAGCCTCGTTTTAAAAACTGATTAACCAAGAATAGGTACTCATTTCATTCGCGGGTAACATAAAACCATGTGTCATTACTACAACGACAAATATCTCTTCTGTTTCTGATTGCTAGCATTATGAGCAGGTATAATCAACTTTCCGACGGTCGATATGTTTGCAAGTTTCACGGGCTGGTCACCTGCTCTAGTTCTACTTGCGATTCGGACTTCTCCGTCTACAACTATATGATGAAGCTACCAATGAACAGATTTCAGCATGAATTAGAGACTCTAGATCCATGGTTCAGAGCATCTTTAGCACGTGCAATTGAAGCCATCGATCGAGGTAGACCCATTGTTCGCCCGACAAGCGGTACGCCTCCGCCCTCAGACCTAGGTCCACTGTCGATGGATCGGATCACCATCGACCCTCACGATCCAGAGACGCAACTGCTGATACCAAAGCTGTTCTTTCCTCCGTCCTTGACTTCACTTCCGAGCGATCTTTTCGAAAGTACCCCTATTCAAAACGTCAGACGGACTACACGCTTCGTCCACCGTCAAGACCCAAAACAACTCATCGTCTTCGCTGGCGCTATTTGTTTGAGGCAGGTGACTCATTCTCCCCGAACTGGCTGGGCATTTTGGTTTAGGAACAATATCAGCAACTTGAAACCCGCCACCATAGGCAATCACTTGGAGGCCGTGAAGGATGGAAGATCCATGATCCCGAAAACACAAGACCGCGTTGACGTTCGCGTCCTCGTCGCAATTCTGCAATGCCGACGATGGGCAGGCGAGGGCTTTAATACCTTGGTTATTGCCACGTCCTCTGACTACGTTATAAGAGTCATTACAGTGCAGCTGAGAGAATGGTTATCTTCGGATTGGCGACGTCCAAGGCGAGAGCAACTTACTCCGAACCGCGACTTATGGCAAATATTTCTCTCCGAGGTTGACAACTGCAAGTCAGAGGGCTTGGAGGTGAAAATTTGGCAAGTCCCAAAGCCAATAACCGAAATTGTAGATCTGAGGGCTGAACGGGTTGCACTTGGGAGATGAAGGAATGCGGAATGCCGTGATGCCATTGGAATTAAGTCTGATCACACTTACATGGGTACGATGATTCCATACGAGGTTATCACCGATCATTACCCTCTAGGATCTGCGCCTCTCACCTCTCCGCATAATTGCGCAGAGCTGTTGCGATTCGAGTACCGTATATGGCCATTGATAGTTTTATTGGTTAGAAATTCGATAGGTATCCTATTGAGTTGAACAGAGCTGGCCGAGGATGTAACACTGATGCCTCGGAAGGATGCGAGGTGCTGACAGCGCCGTCATTCCTCCCCCATAAAATTAGCCATAAGCTGACTTGCGGCTACTGACTAGGGGTTTTGTGTAATATTAATGAGTAGCTCGTCCCTTTAATTTTTGCAGATATCTGTCACACTCTATTAACTCCGTAGTTCTTGCGTGGTTGGTGACAGCTTCTACAATGTCTTTCTACTCATATTGGACACAATTCTTCCCTCCTCGTGATGGGGCACCGATCACGGAAGCCAATGTGTCTAGACTAGATGGAAAGGTTTTCATCGTGACAGGCGGGTCTTCTGGGATAGGGTACGAGCTCGCACGAGTCTTGTATGGTGCCGGTGGAAAAGTGTATATGCTCACGCGGACGAAGAAGAATGCCGAGGAAGCAATTGACCGCATAAAAGCCCACTATGCCGACAAAGATGCGAAAACAGGAAGCTTGGAGTTCGTGTCGATGGATCTATCAGACTTCAAGAGCGTCAAGGCGGCCGCCCAGCAATTTTTGGACAGCGAAGGACCGGATGGGAGGCTCGATGTCCTGTTTAACAACGCGGGCACTGGCGGTTGGAAGGATGCCCCACCCACTCCTCAAGGGCACGAGTATCATATTACCGCCAATTCGGTCGGGCATTTCCTCCTGGCCCGGCTACTCACGCCCATCCTCAGTCAAACTGCCAAGAAATCCCCCAAGAACACCGTACGAGTGGTATGGGCAGCGTCTATCCTCGTTGAAATGACGAGCCCGATAAGCGGAATAACGAAAGAATTCTTGGAAGACCCATTCTGCGAGAAGCACGCCGGTATATTATATGCGCAGTCGAAGACAGGAAATTGGTTCTTAGCTACCGAATTCGCGCGTCACCAATCCGAATCCGGGCCTTTCGGATCCGATGTCGTCCATATCGGCGGTAACCCGGGTAGCTATAACACCAACATCTGGCGCCACGTCAAGGATCTGATCAAATATTACCTTGTTTATCCTACGCTGCGTGATCCGGTATACGGAGCGTATACGTATATGTGGATGGGCTTCTCGAACGAGGTGACTATGGAGGCAGCCAAAGCTGGAAATTACGCGATATGCGATGGGAGGTGGCATCCCGGACAGAGAGCGGATCTCCTTCTAGCAATAAAGGGGGAAGACGAAGGCGGGTCCGGACGGTCGAAAGAGTTTTTCGACTGGTGTGAGGAGAAAGTGAAGAACTTTATGAATTAAGGGTCAACTATATCCACTTGTGTTTGCTTTCCCGGCTGTAAGATTAGATGCCTAGACATGTTAGATAGGTGGTTATGCATAGCTGTTTATAGAGAGATATTTGGGATTTGAAAATTGGAAAGTATTTGGAATCTTAGGTACCTACCTAATTATACCTGTCAACTTAACTCATGAGATTGACACAGATCTATCAACTCCTTTGAATGCTGATTTCCTACCTAGCTGGCAGGGCCTGCGACGGTAGGGAGCCACGGACTCCACGGACTCCATGGAGTGTAGACGATGAGGGGTTACGTTGCATAGCTTATTAATTATCACGAATGTGATTCACTTTTATTCATCGCCAAATTCGCTTAAGGAACCAGGATGGGTATTTCGTGTGGCCGCTACCGCATATAGGTTAAGAGCCTGCTCTTTTCGTATAAATTCTAATGGGTCGGGGTAGTAGAACTGGGTTACTGTGCCGTAGTTGTCCATACATCAGTCTTCCCTCCAAGAAAAAGTGTCATCGACTCACCTCAAATTATAATAAATATTTGTTCAGAGGCCCAGATAGGTATCTTGAGTTTGAATATTCAACATATTACAATTGCAGTTATGACACAAGAGATCGACAGCTTATATGAAGAGGCCATTGCGTCGGGACTTCTTCCGGGTGTTTCCCTCCTTGCGGGAGATAAGAATGGTAACGACTTCTGCCTTTGTGAGGATGCCTAAGAGCCTTGGGTTGTAGAAGGCGATATCGTGACTTTGAAAATACTTACCTGTCCAATATTGTACTAATATGGGAACTAGGAAACATACTCTATTCCAAATCATTCGGAAAGGCCAGTCTTAAAGAAGGCGATAACCGACCTTTCACTGAGTCGACCATTGCCTCCATCGCTTCGATGAGCAAACTCATGACCGTAGTAGCCGTTCTACAATGCGTCGAAGATGGGATCTTAGACCTAGACAAAGATGTCGCCTCCTTGTGTCCCGGGATTGGAAAATATGGCTTGATCGTCGGCTTCGACGATACCAAGAACAGTGCTATATTTACGCCCAACCCTACACCAATTACACTTCGCATGCTGCTCACTCATACGTCTGGCCACGAGTACGAGTGGAACAACGCCTTACTGCTGAAATGGCGCGCATCGCGCAATGAGCAGCCTTCGAGTGGTTTAACCCTCGAAGAACAAGCAGCTCTTCCGCTTGTGTTCGAGCCAGGCAAGGGATTTGCATATGGTCATGGACTCGATTGGGCGGGTAAAGCAGTTGAATCAGCCACCAACTTGAGCTTGGACGATTTCATGCGCAAACGCATCTGGACGCCTCTAGGGATTGAAAATGATGCTAGTTTTTACCCAAGGGCGAAGGATAGTATGAAAGATAGGATAGCCGACGTTAGTACCTTGGACAAGAATGGAAAACCACCAGCGGTGCATTTCCCGGGCTTCGATATTTCGGGTGGATCGACGGATTGCTTCGGTGGCGCCGGCGTCTACTCGTCGACAAAGGCATATTATACCTTCTTATCCTCGGTGATGCGGCGCGATCCTAAACTCCTAAAGCCTTCGTCATACGAAGAGCTGTTTCGGCCTCAACTCGATGATCGGTGCGAGCAGGCTCTCAACGATGATATCATCTCGTCCCCAATCAAAACACAGTACCTAGGCCTGCAGATTCCGGCATCCATACGCAAGACGTGGAATCTGGCAGGCCTGGTAGCAAAGGAGGCCCAGGAAGGGCGTTTCGCGCAGGGAACGACGCTCTGGGGCGGGTACCCGTGTTGCGAGTGGTTCATCGACCATGAGAGCGGGATATGCGGTGTGGCTATCTGTCAGCTCGTCCCGCCTATGCAGCCGGATGTCATGGCATTACACGAGAAGTTTCAAAGGGCTATGTTTGGCAGAGTCAGGGCAAATTTGTGATGGTATTGAAAACCACTGTATCAACGAATTCGCGACGGGAAAGCCTTGTCAAACAACGGGAACCTACCTAGGTATGTTATGGCGATTCTCAAGACAGGTAGACAGACAGATGAATACTTACCTACCTATTCCTTGGGCTGATGTAAGACAACAGCTCCAATAAAATTAGTAATAGCATGCGAGGCTTTGCTTTTTTGTAACATCATGTTAGCTTTGGAAATATTATACTAGACATATCATACCATTGTCTTGCCCTAGTCAAAGAAGTGTCAAACGTTCTGGTACATCCTGAATTTACCGTCAACTCAAGTTTGGCCTTACATGTAGAGAGTTCCATCTGGTTAGGATCTCAAAACCAACGGCAACTACTTGACTTAGTCATGATGAAGTTTCTCTTAAAACACCACAAGGGGAAGGGAGCGAGACGCGCATTCGTTTGAAGGACTAGCTAGCGAGGATCCGTAAAGCGTTCGGCCGAATTTTTATAATTCCATTAGTAACTTGAAACTAAAGCCTCACAGTACCTAGTACGATATATGTTGGAACCGCGCTATGATACTAAATTAGGAAATAGATTTTGCATGAAGCTTGTGTCGGTGATTGAGTCAGAGAAAGTAGAAGTGGTTTGGTAAGAACGAGGTGACGGGAGACCCATAAAACAAGGGCTGAGAAGTCGAACTCTTATTTGTTAGACTTGGGCCCCCAACCGCGCAAACCCGCTTTTATAAGATTTGGACGAATAGCGCATCGAATACGACCCGGGTAGGTATGTACTATGCAGACTGCAGTAACAACCTTACCCTCCAACCCCTCCAACCCTCGTCTTGTCTTTTTTTTCGCTTTCAGCTCTTCACTTACCGTCGCGTGAAGGCGCCGAACTGACGAAAGACTCCAGCGCTTAAGATGACTTATCGAATTATCAATATGTCGCAAGTTATTTCCCTAGTCATTCCCCCAGAGCCTCTTCGGCTTTACGGAATGGCATATGAAGGTAGCCTACCTACGGTAGTATCGTTGATAGAACCCTCCCCCTCTCTTGTGAGATGTTGGCAGCTCCTTAAAGCTAAGGATATTTCCCTCTCATTCTTGTGGCTTGTTTGCTTCTCTTCTAACCACTTCTGAACGTGGCTTCCCCTCTTCTATACGTCTGTCTGCGTGATAATCTATCTTCCTCTTCCAGACTTACTCCATCCCCAAAGTTAGCAAAAGTTGTAGGAGCAACTGGATAGTTGATCCTTCCCTTTTAATGATAGCCAGCCAAGTCACATATATCTACGTTGTCTTGGCTTTTGGAAACCATGTCGGTAGAATCCTCAGAAACGTCTTCAGAGGCGGGATATCTAAATCAGGATGCTGAAGGCCGTACCGTCATGGCGGAGTTACCTGTGACCATTCCTCCAATCCCTAAGAAACCTAAGCAACAAACTCCCCAGCAAGCCATTGACGACTTCTGGGCTAAGTTTACTACTAAGGCTCCTGGTAAAGGTGTGTCTGAAGCTTCCCTATCCTCGCCAAAAGAGCTTCGGGACTTACTAACACTGTTGTCTTGCCCTTATTAGCAACTACTATTATCCCGCGCAACGAATATGCCGAAAAAGCAGCAAGGCGATCAACCAAGGCTGTTGGTACAAACACACAAACGTCCTACGATGAAGCCGCCGCCGTCTGCAAGGCAAAGGTTGCCAAAATCGTGAAAGAGTGTCGCCGAGTGAACCAGAAATACCGGGATCCTCACTTTGACCTTGAGTCCGACCTGAAATGGGGAAGTCGGGATACGCTTGAGTCACTCTGCAACGTCGAGGAGAAGTCGAGCTCGGACTTCAGGCCGAAGAGCGTCAAGCGCGTGGTCGACATCTTCGATGACCCTAAGTTTTACATCGAGGGTCCCACTGCCAATGATGTCCGGCAGGGCCGTGACGGCGACTGCTGGCTACTCGCTGCTTTGTGTACCCTCAGCAACAAGCCTAGTCTGATTGAGAGGGTGTGCGTAGCTCGCGATGAGCAAGTTGGTGTCTACGGTTTCGTCTTCCACCGCGACGGCGAGTGGATCTCCGAGATTATCGACGACAAGCTGTTTCTCACCAAACCCGACTTTGATGAGAGTTTCCTTGAGCGCATGCTTTGGGAAGACCGCGAGAGGATCAACTCCGAGGAGCAGTATCGAAAGGCTTACCAGAGCGGGTCCGGCGCCTTATACTTTGCGCAATGCGAACACGAAAACGAGACCTGGCTGCCCCTGCTCGAGAAGGCTTACGCCAAAGCACATGGCGACTACGCAGCGATCGAGGGTGGCTACACTGGTGAGGGTATTGAAGACCTCACTGGCGGAGTGACCTCGGAACTCTACGCCTCAGACATTCTGGACAAAGAGTATTTCTGGAAAGAAGAGCTCATGAAAGTCAATGAAGAATTCCTCTTCGGATGCTCCACGGGCATGTGGGGGCGTGGATGGGGTGACCGTAAGGGCATCGTCGAACTTCATGCCTATTCAATCATGAAGGCGGTCGACATAGATGGTCAACGCCTTGTATTGTTGAAGAACCCCTGGGGAAAGGGGGAATGGAAGGGTGCTTGGGCCGACGGTAGCAAAGAATGGACTGCCGAATGGTTGCTAAAGCTTAACCACCGCTTCGGCGACGATGGCAATTTTTGGATCTCGTATGACGATCTACTTCGTAAATACCAGGCCTTCGATCGTACTCGACTCTTCGGGCCGGAGTGGAAAGTTACCTCCCTTTGGACTACGCTTTCAGTTCCTTGGGCCTCGGATTACCACGAGACTTATTTCGATTTTACTCTGGCCAAGGCCGGGCCGGTTGTCATCGTGCTTTCTCAGCTTGACGATCGATACTACCGTGGTCTTGAAGGCCAGTACCGATTCGAACTAAATTTTCGCTTACACAAGAATGGGCAAGAAGACTACGTTGTACGTAGCATTAGCCCATATTGCCAGAATCGTTCGGTGAATGTGGAACTTGAGTTGGAAGAAGGCGAATATATCGTCTTGTTGAAAACCAACGCGACTCGCTACATGGATAAAATGCCGATAGAGGAGGTTGTTCGGAACAATGCGCGAGATCGCAGGGACAAGTTGGTCGCTGTCGGGATGTCTTACGATCTAGCTCACAGCAAGGGGAAGGTGATTGAAACCCCCGAGGAAAAGAAAGCCCGAAAGGAAGCAGAAAAACGCAAAAAGGACAAGGAACGCCAAGCGCTCAAGAAGAAGATCATGGATGCGCGGAATCGCCAACATTACCTCCGCGTCAAGGATCACAACAAACGCCAGGAAAAGAAAGCCAAGACCAAAGCAAAGGCGCAAGTTAAGAAGGCCGCTAAGGAGGCCGCCAAGGCTGAGAAATCGAGAGCGGCTGCCGAGGAAGCCAACAATTCCAAAGAACAGAAATCAGGACCCGAGAAGGAAAAGCATGTTCAAGTGCTATCTCCAAGTCAAAGCCCAGAACCAGATTCCAAGGGACCAGGTTCCGAGTCAAGTGCTGATCCCAAAATTGAGACTCCGTCAACAGAGCCTGAAAAAACTTCTACGGATGCCTTACTGAACACCGAAGAGCATCCGGCTGAGATCCCCAAGGAACCCGAGTCTGATGAGACTTCGGGTTCTATCAAGATCGAAGAGAAAGTCGAGCCAGCTGAAGACACGGCGGAATTGAAGAATGAAGGCTCTAAAACAGACGAAGGTGACAAGTCTCAGGAGAAAGAAGCTAGTCAAGAAGATGAAGAGTCATCTGACGAGAGCGATGTTTCATCCGTGTCCGAGATTAGCGATAGAGAGCTAGATATCGAACTCGAACATCCGGCTGCACCTCCAGTCCGTCCTCCACAGCCACCTCCGGAGGCGCCGGAAGAAGAGGCGGATGAGTTCGAGCGTAAACCATGGAACGCTGTCGCCACGATCGGCCTGCGCGTCTACTATAAAGTATCGGATGAAGATAAAGACAAGGATATCGTGAAGCTGCGTGTAGTTCGTCCAAACCCGTATGCCAAGGACAAGAAAGAAAAGAACGACGGAGAGAGCGACGAGGGCGACGGCGAGGATGATAAGCAAGATGAAACCGAAGGCAAGCAGGAAGAGCCGAAGAGCTCCAAAGGCCTTGATGTCGATGACAGCTCCAAAGATGCTACTTTAGAAGGGGACAACGAGCAAAGGAAGAAGAGCATCTTATCTTTAACGCCGTTGGTTAAGTAACGCTGGATTCTCACGAATGATGGCATATGAAATTGGTTACTGCAGGCAAGATTGACTAACCGTTGGCGCTCAGGAGTAGTTGTCAAAGCCGAAGAGGAAAATGATTAATATTGGGCTCTTGGAAAAGTTATTAGCTACTAGTCTCCTAGGTAGAATACGTAGAACACCACTCATAAATTGTATCTGATAGTCGCTCGAGCATCTTGATCTGTGTTGGGAGTATATTTGAATTATAGTAATTTGTCACCCACTGCGGTAATTATATAAAAACGTATCTTGTCCAACTGTCCACAGCCTCGTAAATCTAGTTATGTTGTTTGAATTTCATCCATTCGTAAATTTTAGGGGTATCGTTATTAGCACACAAGCAAACAACCATAAGACTCCGCGACGCCTCATCCTCAAGTTAAAATTCTTACCATCAGCCCCATTGCCAGCACCCGCGCCCCTAGAACTCATCAAGCAACCTCTCAACCTTCACCCGTTCCACAGCCTCTAGGTCCTCCATCGCGGCGTCCTCACCAGTTTCCGGCTCCGCATCAGGGAGCTGCGCGACGCGGGCCGCGACGCGCACGAGCAGGAAACGCATGCGCTCGAGCTCCTTCTCTAGCTCGCCCTCGCGCGTCACGAGGTTAGGCTGCACTTTGTCTATCCCGTCCATCTCTTCCACTCCTCCTCCCACACCGGAAGCAAGACCAGGAGCAGAAGAGGAGGGAGCGGAGGCTGATATAGATGCGGAGAAGGAAGAGGAAGGAGGAGGCAAGGAGGTGGAGGCGGAAGTGGAAGGCGGGAAAGAGGCTAACGGGGCGAGGAGCCCGCGCATCCGGCGCAAGCGCTCGAGGCGCGAGGACGCTTCTTTGCGCTGCGCTGCGAGAGAGGTTAGCGTCGAGGCGAGGTCCGCGTACCGGTTCGCTTCGGCGGGGTGAGCGGCGGCTTGGGTGGCGGAGTGCAGGTCCCATGTGCTGGGGAGGGCGGCGATGATGTCGTCGGATGCTGGAGAAGGCGGGAGGTGATTAGTTTCCTACTTCGATTTTGAAATTTCGGAAGTGTTAAATATCACGAGGATAATGTGTACGAAAAAAAAAGACATACCGAAATCAGCCCCAACCCTCAAAAACCGTCCCCCCTCCTCATCCCCCCTTTCCCTCCCCTCCTCCCCCTCCCCCTCTTCACCACCACCTACTCCTCCTCCCGCGCCATCCCCCCTCACAGCCTTCTCCGCAGCCTCCAAGTACAAAGCCTCGATCTGCTCGGCGACGTGGCGGCTAGCCTGCGGCGCGTACACGCGGCGCGCGTGCTGCAGCAGCGCGTGGTTGGCGCGGTACAGCGCCTCGTCGACGAGCCTGTCGGGCAGCGACCCCTCGGCGGCTTGCGCGTTGGCGGCGCGCCAGGCTGCGCTGGGCGCTAGCGACTGCGAGAGCTGGAGGGTTTGGGCCGTTAGGAAGGAGGATTTGTGGGCGAGGATCGTGGGGGGCGCCATCGTTGCTGCTTCTTTTTGGGGGGGCTTCGGTTGAGGAAGACGGGTAGGATTTAGATGTTGGACGCGTTGTGGGTGGCTTGGTAGCGTCGATGTGGCGATTATTGAGGGTTCATCGCTGGATATTGGTTCCCAAGAGATGTTTCGGAGTCTTGGTCTTTGCAATTGGTGTCGTTTACTTGGTGAATTGGTGAGTATAGAATTGCTATATCTCTAAATTAGCAGGATCGCGTCGCGTTACGAAGATAGATGACCCCGCATTATGTAATCGACCCCGCTGTGGGGATTATTTGGAGTAAGGGGGTCCTGTGATGACATAATATGAGAGGTCGGAGACTTCAGGGGATGATGTTTCTCAATTTCATATATACAACTTCAAAACTAGAAAATATGACGACAGAGCTATACTATTCCGTTTTAGAAACCTGCTTTTATAAGTAATCCATCTATCATTGTCTGGTGCACTGTTACACGGAGTAAAACTGCGGGATTCGAATACCAAAGCTCCCGTCTGTTCTCTTGGCCATCATCGAATGGGAATAAAGTCATAAGTCAAGTCAGTCGTGAAGCGAAAATCAATTATGGTTGGGGTCTTATCATATCAGTCGCTCATAGTTGTCATCATAACGTAACATTGGACTCATATCATTCCATTGTCAAATCTATACCTAGGTATGTTGTTCAAGAATCTCATAGTCCAGACCACCAGAAAGTCTCGGCCACCTTGAACGAACCCCTGATAGACCTTTCTGGTGTCACGTCACTACAGTTAGCCACTATAACTTCATACTCGCCCTCCTCGGTGCACCACTCATCACGTTCCTCATCCCAGTAACTAACCGCGTATTTCGTCTCTACCTTCACCGTTACAGTCTTACTCTCACCCGGATCCAGCTCCACCTTGGCAAAGCCTTTAAGCTCCTTCACAGGTCGATTTACCTTAGCTTTCTGCTTTGGAGCCACGTACACCTGGGCAACCTCGGCACCCTTTACGCCACCGGTGTTCTTGACTACAAGCGATACATTCAGCTCTCCATCTTTGTCTGTCACCGACAAATCTGAGAAGTGGAAGGTCGTATAGCTGAGACCGTGTCCGAAAGGGAATAGGAGCTGGATGTCGACGGATTCGTAGTAGCGGTAGCCAATATAGACATCCTCGCCGTATAACACCCGACCACCCTCGGTCCGGTAGTTTAAATACGCAGGATTTTGCTGGACACGAACCGGGAAACTCAAGCTGAGCTTCCCTGATGGATTTACATCGCCGAAGAGAACATCCGCGATCGTGTTGCCTGTCTCATTCCCGCCATACCAAGCGTGGATGAGAGCATTCACATCCCTGATCCAGGGCATCTCTACCGGAGTACCAGATTGCATAACAACGACCGTGTTGGGGTTGGCTTTTGCGACAGCCGCGATCAGATCATCCGAACCAGGAGGGAGGCTCATATCAGCACGGTCGTTGCCTTCGGTCTCCCATTCAGCGTTGAGACCAGCACATACGATGACTTGGTCAGCACCCTTAGCTAGCTCGACGGCATGAGCAATCTCGGCCTTAGGGTCGATGACTTTGCAACCACCGACCCTAAGCGCACCGCCACTGAGAAGAACTGCACCACCTCCAAGCTTGGATGTCGGGCTCGATCCAAATGTGACCTTAAAGTTGTATGTCTTGCCTTTTTCGAATTTATAGAAACCCTTCTCCTCTACAGTGGCACTGCCAAAGAACGCATCTCCCAGTGTCTGTTTCGTGGTATTATCAACGACTAACTCGTCATTGATGTAGAGATTAGCCGATCCGGATACGACCACGCCGAATTCCCACTTGGCGTCTTCTTCGGCAACCAAAGATCCTTCGAGGGTCGCATACCATAGAGGACCCTTTAGATTTGGGTTTTCGTAATCAATGAGGAGCATCTCCGTCTTCAGTAACTCAAACTGGTCGACAGGTTTTCTATTCGGAACCTCTGGGCCATCTACATAAACTTTCATAGTCACTCCTGGTTCGCCATTTGTTGATGTGGTAGAATATCCGAGTAGAGGAAGTAGCTTGTGCGAATATTGGCCGATGGTGTATTCTGGTGGTGAAGATAGCTTGCTGCTGATACCGTTAAACGGGGTTACAGCGTAATACGCAGCTAAAGATGCGGATCCACCTCCATGGTATGTTGCAACCTTGGAGTTGGGTCCGATGACAACAGTCTGTCGAAATCAAATATTAGCCATCATTGAGAATTATTTCAAAATAAACGTTCAACGCAATACCTTCTTGTCCTTCTTCAGGGGAAGAATCTTATTATCGTTCTTCAGCAACACTATCCCTTCATTACCTATCCGCCGTAACAGTGCAGCCGTCTCAGGGGTATCAGCTGTGCCTTCAGGAGCATTTTCTTTCACACCACTAGCAGCACATTTCTTGACGAATTCCAACATCGCCTTCACTCGCTGATCCAAAATATGCTTCCGAACCTTGTCGGTTGAAACGTTGAACTTCAGAGGTTCGCCCCTGAATCGTGGAGGACCAGGCATCTCAAGATCGAGGCCAGCCAATGCCGCCTCTGTCGTTGAGTAGGTGCCGTACCAGTCGCTCATGACCATCCCATCCCAGCCCCACTCACTACGAAGCATTTTATCTAGAAGTTTAGGGTTCTCAGAACAGTAAGTCCCGTTCACCCCGTTGTAACCCGTCATAAATGAACCCGGGTTCGCATCTCTGGCTACTAGCTGGAATGGCAGTGCGTAGATTTCACGCAAAGCTCGTTCTGTTATGATAGCTTGCACTGCATTTCGCTTGTGTTCGTGGTCGTTACAGACGAAATGCTTGATGGTAGCTTGGATCCCCGTCGATTGAATGCCCCTGACAATGGCCGCGGCTCCTAGACCAGCTAGGAATGGGTCTTCACCGAGCGATTCGAATCCTCTCCCACCGAGGGGACCTCGCTGCATATTTATAGTAGGTCCCAAAATTGCGTGTGCTCCTTTGACCTTAGCCTCCTCTCCCATCTTCTTCCCAGCTTCCTCCAGAAGTTCTAGGTTGAAGGTAGCACCTAACGCTGTCCCACAAGGGAAGCAGGCAGCCTTGACGCCATTGAAGAATTTGGTGCCGCGAACGCCGTTAGGTCCGTCAGTCAAGCGTAGCGAAGGGATGCCGTGCTCTGGAAGCCCCTTCGTATGCCAAAAGTCTATACCTGCTAGAAGATCGACCTTGTCGCTCATAGAAAGCTTTTTGAGGACCTTTTCCACGTCGATATCTGCCATTTTGAAGGTAACCCGATGGAGCGAAATGGGAAATATGGGAGTATGGAGAAGTAGGTAGCTATGACACTTCCTACATGAGATGGGTAGAGAGAAAGCAAGGAGAAGAAATAGAGTAAGATTTAACTCATTCAATTACGAGCTTGCTACTTACTATATAGCTCAACTTCGGCCCCGCTACTGCCGCGTACTATTCGCTCTACATCATGCAAGGTTTGACAACGGAAGTTAACCAAAAACCGACTTCTACCAACTTTGACCAACGGAGTACGGATTTCATAGAAGCCGCATCTTGGCAGAAAATATCGCGGGGTGATATAGGTGATATAGGGTTCGCTGGATGAGTACAGGTCCGGCTCTCTCGTTCCGCCTCGTCATTTGTGACGTTCCAAGACCGCTCAGGTATGAATTGTGACCCTCGAGACCGGAAAGTAAATTGAGGGGAGCTTGGGGATAGGACGGCGGACGATAGTACCGAATCTGCCAACCCGCCAATTCATTTTATGTATTGCGATGTATACTGTATAAATGCACAGTAAGCTTTAATTATTAATACTATATTTTATTATTTATAAGGGTTATAACATTAAAGGATGTTATAAATTATAAGAAGTTATAACGTTTTTTAATTTATATTATTTATAATATATTAAATTTAAATAATAAATAATTTAAATTTAATGTTATATATTAAAAACGGTTTTTTATTTATTTTATTTAAAAATATATATTTATTTATTTTTAAAACACATTAATTTCATTTAAAAATATATATTTATTTTTTATTAAAGTTATAATATATATTAAATAATTAAATAAAAAATTTATTTTAATTTTTTAATTATAAAATTAATTTATTAATTATATTATAAAACATTTCATTTATTTTATTTTAAATTTATATTTTTTTTTTATTATTATTATTTTTTATTATATATTTATATATTTTAATTATAAAATAAAAATGTTTTAATATAATAATAAAAAAAATTTTTATATTTATAATTATTAATATTTATAATAAATATAAATAAATATTTTATTAAAATATATTATTTATTATTATTCGTTATATATATTTTATTATTATTATTAAGATTTAGAATAAATATAAATAACTTTATTATAAAGTTTTTTTTAATAATAAAAAAAATAATATATTTTAAATTATTATATTATTTTAAATAATTAAATTTAAAAAAATAATTAATAATTTTTTTATTAATTATAAAATTAAAATAAAAACGTTTTTTAAAAAAATAATTTTTAAAATAATTATTATTATTATTAAAATTCGTATAATTAAATATTATATTATTCCGATTAAAATTTAATAAATATAAATTTTTATTTTCTTTAATTAATTAATTTTATTAAATTAAATATCGTTAAAATACTTTAAAAAATAAATTTATTATAAATAAAATCGTGTTATTATTATTAAAAATAAATTATCCTTTTTATATAAAATATTATTATAACTTAAAATAAACATTATTAATAATTAAATTTAAATTTATTTAATTATTAAATGATTTAAATTAAAATTTTAATTATTTAAAATTAAAAGTTATTTTATTAATAAAAGTTAATTTTAATTTAAGTTTATAAAATTTATTTAATTTTAATTTTTTTAAAACTTATTTAAAATTTTTATTTTTATTTTTTTTTAAAATTTTAATAAAATAATAATGTTGGAAAAAATGAACCACGTAAATTAAACGAAAAGAAATTTAAAAAATGTTATTTTTAATTATAAATATTTTTAATTATAATATTTATAAAAGATAAAAAAATTAATAATAAACGATTTAATTAAAGGATAAAATATATGCATTATTAATTTATATTTGCTTTATATAAATTTAAACATTAATATAAAATAATTATAATTAAAAAATTAATAAATATTTATATAAAAACGTAGTTTATTATTATAATTATTAATTATACGAATAAAAAAAAATATTAAATATTTTTATATATGATTTAATTTAAATTATTTTTTAATAAATTTTAAAATAATGTGGGCCTTTTTTAAATTATATAATTAATTTATAAAACAATAAAATTCATTATAAATAATAAACATAAAAAAATTAATTTCTTAAAAAAAATTTAAAAATAAAATATATAATAAAAAAAATATAATTTTATTTAATGGTTAATTTAATTAAGTAAGAAAAATGGGTGTTATATGTTTATATTAAATTAAAAAATTAATTTAAAAGTTAAAAATATTAAAGCTAAATTTAATATAAATGATTTATTAAGTTTTAAAAATTTTTAAAAGAAATAATTAATAATTAAAACTTAAAATAATAATATAAAAAATTTATAAATTTAAAAATTTATATTA